>NC_056737.1:1647456231-1647483731 GCF_019279795.1 Protopterus annectens | reverse complement strand
ACATATCATGCAGTACAGTCTGCCAGCCCATAGAAAATGTAAAATGTGGAAGCCATCAACACCCCCAGGATACAGATACACAGACACAGATATGCCGAAGCATATATACATATATATATATATATATATATATATATATATATATATATATATATATATATATATAATATATATATATATATATATATATATATCTATATATATAATATATATATATATATATATATATATATATATATATATATATATATATATATATATATATATATATATATATGTATGTATATAGGTCCCCTTCACTACACCGACACACCACAAAGCCGTCACCCAAAACACCAAGACCAAAAGACAGAAAACAAACAATACCGACAACTCACAAAACCGAACACCATAACACCGACACCCAAAACACCGACACACAAAACGTAAACTACACATTACACACAACTATATATGCACTAACCTTAACCAAAACCCTAACCCTAATGTCCGACACTACCGCACACTTATCCTACCTGCACCCTAACCATAACTCACTTAACCCACCCGTAAACCTAAAGTCCGTCATTATCGCACACTTACCCTACTTGCACCCTAACCTTAACTCACTTAACCCACCCCTAAAACTACAGTCCGTCACTATCACACACTTACCTTACCCGCACCCTAGCCCTAAGTCTGACACTACCGCAGCACTCACCTTTCCCACACCCTAACCCTAAATCCCTCACTATCGCACACTTACCTGTCCACTCCCTAACCCTAAATCCCTCACTATCGCACACTTACCGAGTCGCGCTGACACATTACTCATGTCTGTGTTTCGGCTGTTGGGATTTCACCTTGTTGATCATCTGCGTCTTCGGTCTTTTGGTTTCGGTGTTTTGGGTGACGGCTTTGTGGCATGTCGGTGTAGTGAAAGGGACCCATACATATATATATATATATATATATATATATATATATATATATATATATATATATATGTATACACACATGTGACTACACAAACAAACGCAGATATATGTATAGTAAGATACATATATAGAAGGTGCACACAGTATGGAACAGCCACTATGCCTACAGTTAACACTGGAAGAACTGGACACTGTATGGGCCACCCATACAAATGACAATCGTTGCCTGCAACATATATCCACAGAGAGGTCATAGGGAAAACACCACACACAGGTTTGCAGAAATGGAATACCTTTAATTGTGTACTATTACAGTTCTATATGCATGTCATATAGCTGTTCAGACACTGACATCCATATAAGCAGAGTAATGCAACTGTGAAACAGTTATACTAATACAGTAGTCTGGAAAGGTTCACAACTGTTGCTGTCTAGGCCAAGCCCTTCAAATTGTACAATAGTGAGGACAGACTGGGCCACAGGATACGAAACAATCAACAGTATGTAATGCAGGTGTATAGTTCAGCAACCTCTATCTACACTCTGTACAAAATCACTAGGTGGTAAAGACATCATGTGACCAAATGGGTTGTAACTCTTACATAACAAGGCATAACTGACACCATCACATGCATACTGACAAACAGAATAGCCTGTATGGCAGGAGGCAGTAGGCTTGCATTAACCCAATTTATGTAAGTAATGTAAATATAGGTGAAATATACGGTACTGTACATCCAGATACCTTAAGGCAGCTCACCCCTGATACCCCCACATTTTTTAACAGCCTAGGTCATTTTTGGTGCCCCCCCTTCGACTCAATAATACAGGGTCATATACCACTGTTACATACACTGTCCTCTGGAGTGCAAAATAGCACACATGTATTGTTTAGGTGATGCCCACACATATATGGCCCCAGCCCCACCTTATGTGTGGGGTATACAACAGCAGTGGACTGATGGCAGCAATGGCAGTGTGATATACTCACAGCCCACTATGGAACAACCCCAGACAGCATGTCATATGTGCAAAGCTTGGTATGTAGGTGGAGGACAGAGGCTGAAACACTGGCACAAATGTGGAAAACTGTTGCCATACACTAAGCAAGTTGCTGGTGTTACAGGATAGTCTGCAGCATACCCTTAGTCAGGGAATTGAGGTTAGAAACAGAAATGTATGTAGCCATGTACTGATAGCACTCAACACACAAACTGCCAGTGAAATATCTGACACAGGACCTGTGTGGTGGACAGACAACACATGATAGGCACACCTCTGGTCAACAAGAGGATAGGCCCACAGTTGAGAGCTATGCAGACAGACTGCATTCCAAGGTAAAGTAGTATGTACACACACACCAATACTATACAAAGCATAACACAACTCTGCTCACACTCTGTCTGTAGTTCCTGAACCTCCTACAAATATGTAGTTGCTCTGAGTGTGCCAGTTCTCCTGTAAGGGGTATTGCTACCTGCTGTCTGTAACACTGATGCCCACACACAGGAAGGAAGTCCATCACACAGGCAATGTAAAGGGACCACACTCACATGATGTAGGGGTTAGAGTAGGTGGTTGCCATGACAGTGGTGATTGGAAGTACTATACATGTGTAATCATGTATATATATATATATGGCTATCTGGATAATAATATGTACATATATTTCCACCATATGTCCAGGACAAGGAGTGTAGCACTATCCCAGCCTCTATAGTCCCACAGTTGTAGTACAAGGGGATGTCAGGTATGTATAGCAGGTATATTAGTAGACTTTTGCTACTGTCATTGGGATTGTCTTCACAGACATGGTGTGTGTTGGAGGTCACATCTGCTTATAACATGTGCGCCATTGGCTACTGACAGACATCCTAAGAACATCATAGTAAAGTACCGCTGCTAGCATGTAATGCCCCTGTGGACTGCAGCAGAGATATTGGCCAATATATGTGGAGATTCTGACACACTCTGTACAGTCCAGAGGTATACACATAACCCCTTAGTGCTAAACATGTGTATCATGCCTGACAAAATGTATGTAGACAGCCATGTAGATGGGTATAACACATAATGACTGGAATACATTTGCCACCATAGGTTATGCATTCACACACCCCTGTCTGGCCTGACACATAATAACCGCTGGTACAGGGTGCCATGGCCACATACTACCCACTAGAAATTGACATACATCTATACAGCATCCCACTTCTCTGTCTGACATGCATGACTTTAAAGGGAGGCCCGGCAACAGTACATCTGGGAGGTATCTTCACATGACATCTCACTGGGTAAGTACACTAAACTGCTAGGCATGTAACAATGTACTGTGCAGGCTACAGGCAGACTGTCTCAACACTGGCCAACATCTCCTATGGGGGAATGCACACATACCTGCATATATAGCAGGCTCTACAGGCATGTCACAGCACAGGGTAAGATACACCTGTGTGAAAGTGCATAACCACAACCAATGTGAACACAGCCACAGCCACATATGTTAAGATAGCATAATATTACAGCATATGGACTATCTGTTTGACACCATCCTCATATGTGCCACTCACAGACTTACCCTGCATATACTGGGCTGCTACACAGTTTGGTCTGATGGCTGTCTGTGGTATGGGCCATGTATGTGTATTGCCTTACAAACATGTATGCCAATATGGTACCATACAGTGGAGCAGCATGTAACATCAGATAGGACTGGACCTAGAACAATGACATCTACCACAGTCTGTACACAGGCTAAAGTACATATTAACAATACACACACTGTCAACATTCACCATAAGTACACAGACCTCATTACTGTACAAACATCCACAGAATATCCAGGTTATGTCATCAGATATAACCCCTACTGTACATAACATGTGTAGCAGTCTGATATCTCACTGGCTTATCAGATATGATGAAACTAATTATGGTGTACAGCACATGTACCCCACTTCAAGCACAACATATGTACACAGGTTGACAGTGTTGTGGCTGGAAGCACATACACAGGGCCAATAATGACATGTTGCTGTGATAACCTCATACATTTCCTGTCATAATAGGGTGTGTTACAACATATGTCCTATGAGGGATAAGAAGCCAGTAACTGTCACGACTTTCACCATCTACAGACTGCAATCCTCACACTACCTTCTGCAGTCCACAGATAGATGCTCCATTGGTAACACATGAAACCAAAGGTACAAAACACTGCCCTGTCTGCAGATGACCCTGCAGATGGGGATTCCACATAAACATGGAACTGACATGGCTGGTATTGAGACATGTAGGACAGTCATATCCACTCACACACTGTTAAAACAACAGTACTCTAAATGCAGTATAGTAGCACTTACAGTCAGTAGTCAGGTGAGGCATATCCCCCTCCTGTGTGCTGCCCTGTTTCCACAGTGTATGTTGTTAGAGGTAACTCCCCAATTCACCTCTGATGCTGTTTGCCAAACAACAGATCTAGTTCCTGCTCACAGTGAATGAAAAGGGCCAACACCAATGTGATGTTCCTAGATAATAGAGTGTGTTTTCATGCAATTGGCTATGGGAATGTTACCACAGCTGTTCCACATGCAATCAGCTAGGGGAGGGCTGCAATTCATGCAGAGACCATCAGCTGATCATGAGCATCACTTAAAATACACATGCTGCTGCCAAGCAAAGCAGGTGTAGGTCTCCACATCCACCAAAGAGGGAGTGGGAGAGGCAGACAGAGGCAAAGCAAGTCAGGGAGTGGTGGGAGAGTAAAACCTAAGCATGTTTGTGTCACACACCTACCAGCACAGAGTATCAAACCCCTGATGACTATGTAGTGCTATCATAGTTCTATGCAGTTGTTGGATGCACCACATGGGTTACCTGTTGTGGAACCCTCAGAACATATATGTGATGATGACTGACATCTGCAACAGGGATACGGGAGCTATATGGTAGGTGACATACACGTGCCTGTCAGCATGAACAGGTGTCAGCATCAACACAGCCACAATCTCACAGGGACGCACACATATTGACACACATGGTAGGTCTAGGATTACAACTCATCAGTAGTGGGATTGCCACAATACAGCATGTATCACATGCACCACACGGGTCATTCAGGGGGTCGTATGGGCAAAGAGTATGGGGAGGTATCTGACATCAGACACCATGCTTCAGTATGCCCATGGGGGTTGTAGGGAGTGTGGATGTGAACATATGCACCATACAACACACACAAACACACAGGGTGCCAGTACTGACATGCATGGGTGCATGTCTTCACAGGAGTGTGGTAGTCGACTGTGCCAGATGGCTGTACAAGGCTAGGCAATGGGTATACCTTGGCATCAGGCCACATGACAATGGTCTGCATTGTGACTCAGGATGTATGCCTGCATTTGCCCACACAGGTGGGTATTGTATCCTCCATCCAGTCACCTGGGTGACTATTGTATGTGGCCAATGCTGTGCATTGCTTGCCATCTATGTTTTCCTTAGTCCATGACATGGACAATGTCTGGGATGTGCACACTTCCCACATGCATGTACAGTGACATGTGGAACTGCACCTGGGGTGTCTGGCCCATATTGTGAACACATATTATCATCAGATGTGCCAGTCTTGCCCACCTGTAGTGGGAACTGGTAATGGGCAGCAGGTTTACCCTGCACCTAAATTGATAGCATGCTAACGGCATTCCCTGGTGTCAGTGGCATCTGTCAATACAAGGCATGTTGCCAGGCATGGTATGTCCTTTGTGGGTCACATGTGATGGCACCACAGGTGTTTTAGGTGTCCATTTGGGGAACATGGGGAAGGTGCACTGTCTGCATGTACATACATATTGGAACAGATAGACAGGGTGCCATGCCCTCTGTAGCCCACAGCTATCACCCCATAGTTACTATCAGTGGCCAATATGCAGTGTACTACCCACATATTGGCTGTTGCCTAGGCACGTGTGTGTGTATGAGACATTGGTTGAGAGTGAGCTCTGGGTAATACTGGACTTGCTAACTGTGATTGCCTGGTCTTGATGTCATATGTCTGGTTATTTGCTTTGCACCCCAGTCTTTCAGCTAGTTCACATTTGTTATCCCTGTACAGTGGACATTATGATATATAGTAGGGCCACCATATAAGAAATAGGGAAAACCCACTCCACATTTGCCACAAGTGTCACACACTCACAACCACCTCCACACATGATACGTGTTTTACACACACACACACACACACACACACACACACACCTGTCCTGTCTGGTAGTAGAACCCCTCTCTAACTAGTTTATTACACTACAGCACTACGCAGTTATAGTATGCTCCATGGAGATTACTGGAGTACTCCTTCCCCAAAGGTGTATATCACATTGGATGACATCAGCAGGATTGCCAAAGTAGGACATTTGAATTGTAGTGAGTGTGAATAGCCTAAAATGCATTGCTCCCTAGACAGATAGTGACACACACACAAAGCATCCCCAACAAACATGTGTGGGTATAGAACCCATAACAGAGGGCAATACCACTCTACAGCATGGAGCTGTTATAGGATGCACCACAGGGATTACTAGAAAACTCCTTCTCCAAAGGTCTATTTCACAATGAATGACATCAGCAGGATTGCCAAAGTAGGCCATTTGAAATGTACTGTGTGTGACTAGCCTAAAATGCATTGTTCCCTACACAGACAGTGAGACACACACAGAACATCCACAACCAACATGTGTGGGTATAGAACCCCTCATGGAGGTCTATATCACACTACAGCATGGAGCTGATATAGGACGCACCACAGGGATTACTAGAGAACTCCTTCCCCAAAGGTGTATTTCACAATGAATGACATCAGCAGTATTGCCAAAGTAGGCCATTTGAAATGTATTGAGTGTGACTAGCTTATAATGCATTGCTCTGTACACAGACATTGAAACACACACAAAACATCCAAAACTGCCATGGGTGGGGATGGAGCCCTACCACAATTCTACATCACACTACAACAGTACGCAGTTACAGGATGTGCTACAGAGATTACTGGGCTACAGCCTTCCCTGATGTGAATACACACTTAACTTATGAATTCAACCACTATACTGATCGTAGGTCAAGAAATTTAGTTTATTTAGCTATCTGCCAAAAATGTAATGGCTTTTATGTAGGAAAGACTAACAGGACCCTGAGAGAGAGAATTAGGGAGCATAGTTATGCCATTAATAAAGAGAATGAAGAGAATGCAATAGCTAGACATATAATTCATAATGATACCACACATACTTTTAAGTTTTTAGTTCTTGAGCTAATATATCCTACGGTGAGATTAGGTGATATAAGAAATTATACTGAAAAAGAAGAAGGGAAATGGATCATTAAACTGCAGGCTGAGAGGGGGCATGGGTTGAATGAGAGGGTTTCCCCGAAACCATTTCTTATGGACCATGCATTGAAACATTGAGCTTCTCTGATTCAGTATACAAATTTAAAGATGCTTTTATGTTAGATATTTATATGCGTGTGTATATATATATATATATATATATATATATATATATATATATATATATATATTTTGCATTAGTATGCATTTCTTCTTCCTTAGTATTTAAATGGTGGTTTTACATACTTAATTTGAAAGTCTGATGAAGCATTCTTGGGAACGCAAAAGCACTTACTTTGTGGGTTGGGAGGGTGGCCTAATGGTTAAGGTGTTTGTCTTACAAAAACAAGGTGCAGGGTTTGAGTCTCATAAGGGATAATTGGCTAGGCTTAAAATGGCTCGCAAGGGCAGTTAGCCTAGTACTAATCTATATCTATATTCTATCTATAATAAACTGAGCTTCACATTATTGGTCTGCTTCGATTGTCATAGTGTACCTTCTATCTTTATTCTGGTCTTCATTTGTTTGGTTTGGAGGTCCTTTATCCATTTGGTGTTTGATTTTTTACATATTCTTTTTTCTTCCTGTAAAACCCTGTGTGCAGCGCGCACACCCGCTTACACTCTGTAAAGAGTGCTAGGCAGGTTTAGACACATCCCCTAGCTTAACTGTGCTAAGCTAGGAGCAAACCCAAGCCACAGGGCTCCAATCCACTTACAGTATGCCTGACACATGCCCCATGATGTCACCTACCTCCTATGCTTGCAACCAGCTATTCATACTCTTACACTGTTGGGACCTGATTCACATGCTGGGGAAAACTGAGATTCACTGTCCTTCCCCTCATTTGCATAGGATTGCCTGCTAATGCATAGTTACATGTGCCACACTGAGCCTCCCCCTTAGCAACCACTACTCACTGTCCAGGTTATCTTCTGCCTGCCATTGACTTGCATGGCAGAATACTGATTTTAGTTAGAATGCTTATTTTAGGTTTATTTTCTTATTTTCCCCCGATCCTGTTTGCGCACTGCTGCTCTATGTTTAAACAGCCGAGATCGGCTAAAAAAAAAATAAAAGTTGATTTTTTAATTTTTTTTGTATTGTTTTCAATGCCAATGGCCTTATACTTGGCCATTGGCATGTTTCCTCAATAGTATGCAGCCTTTATTTGGAGCTGTCATAGCTCCGTTTTGGATTTTGCAGAAATGTACTAGGTTAGTAACTGAGTACATTTCTGTAGATAGCACTAATCTTGCATGGACTGTTGCAAGTTTCCTGGATTGCAAAATTACCACATTTGCATGGATTTCACCTGCAAATGGGGTGATTTGCATACCAGGGC
The DNA here is from genome assembly GCF_019279795.1 of Protopterus annectens. Taxonomy (NCBI): domain Eukaryota; kingdom Metazoa; phylum Chordata; order Ceratodontiformes; family Protopteridae; genus Protopterus; species Protopterus annectens. The sequence continues at coordinate 1,647,475,089 of NC_056737.1, read as the reverse complement.
TTAGTCCGTGCAAAATTAGTGCAGGAGCGCTCGTGCATGCTCCTGCAGGCTGTTCCTGGATCGCACGGAAGACATATTGCCTGCATGGGCTCCTGCACCAATCTTGCACTCCGTGCAAGCTTTTGAGAACCTGGGGGAATATTTTAATGAGTAAGTGTGACAAAAGATCACCAACAGGATTGCTTATGCTTGCACCAAATTAACCCTCCTAGCACAGGAGCAAAGTGCCACTAGTGAAGTCTCTTGCTAGAGTGCCCCATAAATCAACATATAGGAGTTTCTGGCATCTCTGCTTTGGGGGGTGGGGGTGGACATGACAACCCACTTATTCCATATGGAGGGCCTTGGAGCCGAACTACACCTAGCATCTCAAGAGTTTGTTACTCATGTCCCAAGTGGATATTACTGAACATGTAAGACAATCTACACAACTTGCCTAGGCATACCATTCAATCTCTTTTTGCAAGAATTCTGTACAAAGCAAAAAATAATGGATGGACAGAGACCCATGATTAGTTACAAATTTTAAATATTCTGCTTTTAAAATTAGAATGTTGATAGAATAACAAGTTTTGCATTAGGATGCATTGTCTGAATGATATGAAGTCTGAAACTCAACTGCCTGTTGGTATTTAGTTAATTAACTCCTCAGTTATTTGACAGAAAATCATAAATTTTATGAGGAACAGACAAAATATATGAGACAAAAATATAGACATTCAATGGCATTCTGGAAAGCTAAGCAGTATCTATCTAGTTTAGGTCCATAAAACTAATTGACACTTTGGGACTGCAGCAAAGGCTTTAGTCTGCACAAAGTATATTATACTTAAATCTTGCATGACATTGTATTATATAGGTTTATCCTCACTGGGCTATACGTGTTGGGGAAGGAAGTTCACAGTAGCTATAGGCATGACTGATGTCACAGGTCTATATGAATCTGGTATGCTGAAGATGTCCCTGTGTGGCTACCCATCATGGACAGCTGCATTCCCATAGCCAATCCTACTTCTCCACTTCCATTTGGGGAGTCCACTATGGGAGTACAAGAGCAATGTCTAGTTTCAGCAGCAGCACCACCTCCGCACCTACATCACATGTTCAGGACACTGCAGGATTCCATGGATGGAGATGCAGGCAGGGGGCTCATGCTGAGATCTCTGATAATACACCACACCATTCACACTCATAAAGCACTTAATTATCTGTGTGTGCTGTGGATTGTGCCTGAAAAATTCCCAGAAAGTATGCTGTTATGCATGGGGATGTATGCAGACAGGACACATATCTCCTGTAGGTGGCATATACTTGTCTGTCAGTCCTCAACACAGTGCCTCATCTTCTGCCGAAGCTGTGAACACTCACAGCAGACCACATTAGAGAAACCAGCCTTCCATGACAAATCTTCCTGACTCCCATATTCACCATATTCACAAGATCACAACATGTACTCAACCTCCAACATTAGTCCACATCCAGGCACCCCCAGAGCTGGATCATGACCAAATGGGGCCCTAGGCAGGACGATGGTTTAGGCACCCCCCATACAGGACCCTCTGCCCCATGTAGTTCATTCAGAGTCCAATGACTTGGTTATTTCTCTGCAGTTACCATAAACACTGCTCAAAACTCTCAGTGTGCATACTGTTTTCTGCTTTATTTCTACAATGATTATTTGGATTTAACATAAAACTTATTTCAAATTTTATAGCACAAACACTGAGAGAGATTTTCTAAACAAAGTAACATAGTCTCACAATAAAAACAGACATTAAAACTTCTCTGTCCTTGAAACTCACTTTCATTGCAATGGCATTGAAACCCACATTCAAAGAAAATGCATCTGGACAGTGGTGGATATTCAAATCATAGACAACTTGCACACATTTTTAGGACCATGCGTGCATGTATGTTTTCTTTGGTTCACCATCCTGACTGTATTAAATTATATTCCCTGTACAATATGCACCACTTGTTAGAGTGTGTTTTAATTTTTTAGTTTTGAAACAACATGTATGAATCAATAATGAAAAAACTGCCCAATTCAGCACATTTCATCAACAAATGTCTACTCAAACCTCTGTCATTACAATCCACCAGTATCAGTCAATAGGCACAATCTCTTCAGAAGTAAATGCCATCTGAATAATTCCACATTAAAGAGATTTGTAACTAATAGATTGCGGCTAGCAAACAACTTTATATTTCAGTGTTTCATCTACAAATTCAGTGCCTGCTGCTCTTGAAGAATGCATTGCCTATGTTACATTAAAAAAAGGAAATCTGGTAATTTTGTGATAGGGAATGGATATCAAACTGACAACAGGTTTATAGTTAATAGCCATCTCCTCTAAAGGAGGACATACTCAGGATGGCAAACTGACAGTAGGTTTATAGTTAATAGGCATCTCCTCTAAAGGAGGAGATACTCAGGACTGCAGGGCCTCCCCCCCTTTAAAGTACAACACAGTATCAGAGATCCATCTATATGCTCTGGGAGTAGAACCCATAGCCATCTGCATCAAAAGTAAGTATACTACCTGTTGTGCTACTAACAATGCTTTTCAAGTCTTTAAACAATAGTGACACCATTTGTTAAACAACAGTTGCACATTGTAAACAGACAGCATGAGCAACACTATTCTTCTCTCCACCAAGCTTTTTTACCATGCATTTTTTGAAGGATATGAAGACTGAAACTTAAATGGCTTTCATTATTTAGTGAATTCAGTCCTCACTGATTTGACAGAAAACCACAAGTTTTATGAGGAACAGACCTAAAATATATGGCAAAAATCTGGACAGTTGGGAGCTATGCACTCAGCTCCCTGAAATTCAAGTGGTGGTTGGGGTAGAGGACTGAGGATCTTGTTTCCTTCCTGTACATAGGGTTTGAGCCTGAGCAAATTAACTAATCACCACTAACTGAGGCATTACACACACACACACACACACACACACACACACACACACACACACACACACACACACACACACACACATACACGCACACACGCACACACGCACACACACACACACACACACACTTACAAACCCACAAATATGCTTTCGTGTAAGCAGCAGCACTAGTACAGAATGTTAAATTCTGTGCAGAAAGGAAGAGGTCTGTGCAATGACAGACACAACAGGTATGTGCAAACGGATGCAGAAGGCATTCAAGAAGAATTCCTTCCAAAATATGTATGCTTTACTTAAAGTAAGTCTGACAGTCCCTCGTCAATCATGCCCCCTCCCAGCCCACAGGGGCTCATCTCAGTCAGTGGTGCCTAGGCGACTGACTTTGTCGCTTATTGCTGGATCCAGCTCTGGGCACCCCCCCCCCCCCCACACACACACACACACACACGCACACCTCCAATTGCTTCACTTGTGAAAATGGCCATTTCATCTTGTGCATAGAACGACAATTGTGTCCTGCCTTCAGTAGTCTGATACCTGGGTAACCTGTGTCATATATAAAATGTGGCCTGTTCATACATGGTATAGCATAGCCTGGTTGTAGCATTACACATCGTAATATAGAGATCAGCATACCTGTCTTCCAAGCAGTTGCCCAAGTGAGGGCTGGGGGTTGACATAATGGTTAAGATGTGTATCTCAGAGATACAAGGTACAGAGTTTGATTCTTCCCATTGAGAGCGATTGAATAGGTTTAAAATGGCCCACAGGGACAGCTAGGCTAGTACTTACCTATGTGTCTTTGCGACTGTTGTATGTTATGTTTACCCTGATTCATTGCTGTGTAGTATATATTGCCTATTACCTAGTGCCACTGTGTAATGTGTCGGTCTCAGCCTCATATGATTATGCACTGCAGCCAGCTCCTCTATGGGCTCCTCAACAAACACCTCCTCCTTTCTTGACACTAGGACATTCTCTTCCCAAATTCCTAGCCACTGACATATTTGTTTATGAATCAACATGCCGTGCAATATTACACACACAACAAATATGTACTGCATGTTTCATGATCATACTGTAGGACACCACCACAGACACCTAGAAAAGGAAAGCAGGTCCTTATTAGTCTGAGCTCATGTAATCATGTTTGAGGTCTGTAACAGGGACTGGTGGGTGACATTGGAAAGTTTATTGAATACATACATATGACCACTAATTTTTTAAAGTTTACCCATCAAATATCCCACCATAGTGTTAATTACCTGGACGTGACACTTACCAAGGAAGACGAAGGGGTAAAATCTAGTATTTATCGAAAACCCACATTTTCCAACGGGTATTTACACTATCAGAGTTCCCATCCCTATTTCCAGAAAAGGGAGATTCTCAAGGGGCAATATGTCCGTATTTCCCGTATGACCGCACTGGATCAGGACTATTGCAAGGAATGTGATATTCTAAAATCCCTATTTTTGGAAAGGGGTTATCCTGCACAATTGATAAATGCTGTGGAAGAAGAGGTTACCAGAGCACGGTCATCCAGATTTGGTCCCATTTTAGGAATCAAGGCTGCCAGCAATGAACATGGGCCCATAGTGAACATGTTAGATCAGTATGTTGGTTGTTTTACCTTTATTACTGAGTTTAGTGGGAATGCTACCCATATTAGAAATATTGTTGAAAAGGAATGGGACATGTTTCGGGATTTGACTGACTTGGATACCTTCAAGGACAGGGATATTAAAACTGTATTTAGGAGGGGAATCAACATTAAAAGAACTTTGGAACAACAAGATATTCCTTTGCAATATTCTAGAACTAATACAGGTACTTTCAAGTGTGGCCATTGTTCTTCCTGTAAGCATGTTATGCAAGCTAGCCATGTATATCTGGAGAGTAGATGCAGGGACATAAAGGCAAGGGGTCATTACAACTGCATGTCTGGTGGGCTAGTCTATTTGGCAATATGTCAGAATTGCCCGGCGTTTTACGTCGGCAAAACTGAAAGGCAATTCAAAAGACATATCTATGAACATATCTATGACATTGCCAAATGTAAGAACACCAGTGCTTTATACAAACATACTATTTTATGTGAAGATGCCAAATTTTTGTTCTTTGCCATTGAGGTTGTCCATAAGGACATTAGGGGTGGTCCCTGGGAGGCAAGGCTAGCCCACAAGGAAACATATTGGCAGATCCTGTTGGAAGCCAATAAATCCCCTGGGCTAAACGAATCCATCTCTATAGTGCCTTACCTTAAAATTAAGGCACAACATATTAAATAAAATCAAAGTACAACATATTAAACAAGTTTTGTATATATACAAGTTGTATTTACATTTTCTATGTGTACAATTCCTCACTTAATTTTGTTTGTGGAAATTTATCGTGGATGCAGTTCAACATGCTATGTTTATTATTTTAGATATTTTATTGAGTATATCTTTTTAAAAACATCTTTTGGTTTTAATTAATTGTGATGATGTAATTAATTGATTGATTATATTAGTTGGGGTAGGTATTTAAACCGTGTGATTTGGGAAGTGTTTTATCTGATGAAGTCTTTTCAGGTGACGAAAACGTGTTTAGTGCTTGCTGCTGGAATTGTTTGCACGTTAATAAACTCCTTGTGCTTTAGTTTTGTGCCTTATCGTGAGCTTTTTGCCCTGGTGTTTACTGGACTGGTGTGGCTGCTTTCTTTTGTGTGGTTCGTCTTTTGCAGCATTTCTTTTGGTGTAGTATACAAGGTACAGAGTTTGATTCTTCCCATTGAGAGCGATTGAATAGGTTTAAAATGGCCCACAGGGACAGCTAGGCTAGTACTTACCTATGTGTCTTTGCGACTGTTGTATGTTATGTTTACCCTGATTCATTGCTGTGTAGTATATATTGCCTATTACCTAGTGCCACTGTGTAATGTGTCGGTCTCAGCCTCTTATGATTATGCACTGCAGCCAGCTCCTCTATGGGCTCCTCAACAAACACCTCCTCCTTTCTTGACACCAGGACATTCTCTTCCCAAATTCCTAGCCACTGACATATTTGTTTATGAATCAACATGCCGTGCAATATTACACACACAACAAATATGTACTGCATGTTTCATGATCATACTGTAGGACACCACCACAGACACCTAGAAAAGGAAAGCAGGTCCTTATTAGTCTGAGCTCATGTAATCATGTTTGAGGTCTGTAACAGGGCAGTGTTGTATGAATTCTCTGTCATAGTCTGGGGGAGTGGATCTTATTTGTATCATTTGACATAGTTTCAAGGCAAATTTATTTATTTTTATTTATTGACATTTGTTAACCAGATTGGTCCAACTGGACTTGTGGCTCATTTTCAGTGGAGACCCAAGGAGAAAAGCTCCAGTTTCAGACAATTTACAGTGCATAAAGAAATACAAAATAAAAATTAAAATTTCACAATCAAGGATTATAGAAATCAGAAAATACAACAAGTCTAAGATACAAAGTAGAAAGCATGCACATAGTAATATACACAGGATTATTTACAAGTTAAATATAGATTTATGTAAGATGTAAATTCTTTCAGTATTGTTGATTTTGAATAGCAGGTAGACACCTTGTGAGTTACAAGGTGAATTGGAGGTAGATTATATTAGATACATAATATAGGGATAGGGTGGGTTAAGTTGGGTCATAACAGGAGCAAGTTTTGATATTAAGTAGATGAAGTTTGAGTTATTTTCTAAAGTGTGGTGGGTTGGTGATGGAAAGTATGTGTAGGGTAGTTTGTTCCAAGCTTGGGCTACAAAGCATTCATTTAGAAGTTTGCCTACATTTTCCTTTGGTTGGTAGATATCAAGGAGTTGCTGGTTAGAGGTGCGAAGGGTCTGAGGTGGGGTACAAGTGGAGACTATGGATGAGAGGGCTGGGCAGGAAGAAGGTTTGTATAGAATAGAGAGTAACATTAGAAATTGTGTTAGAAGGAATTGTTAGGGGAGCTGAAGCCATTGGAAAGAGTTTAGGGCCAGGCAGTGGTGTGACTTGTATGGAGGGTTTGTAATAAACCTTGCTATTTTATGTTATGTTTTTTGAAGTTTGTTCAAGGTTGCGGCCTGAATGTTGGTTAGAACAGGGGCAGCATAAGTGAGGCAGGGGAGGAACAGTGCCTGTGCTAGAGAGAGTCTAGTAGTAGAAGTTACATTTTTTTGTTGTGGTATAGCAAACCTAATTTCTGATATGTTCTCTTTATGCTTTGTAGTATGTGCAGGTTGAATTTAAGTTCATCATCAATGATCACACCTAGGAGCTTTGTGTGGGTTTCAGGATTAATGATTGTATTGTTGGAGGATGTAATGGTAAAGGTGGATTTATGGTGAGAAAGGGAATGGGGGAGAAAGAGTAAGAGTTTGGTCTTCTTAGGGTTGAAGAGGAGTAGATTGTCAGAGAACCATTTTTCAGTGGATAGAAAGGTGTGTTGGGTTTGCGCGTGTAGTTCAGAGATATTGCTGGAGATGAAGATAAGAGTAGAGTCATCTGCATATTGGATGAGGGAGGATTGTTTACATGATGTATAAAGTTCATTAGTGAAGATGTTGAATAGCAGGGGACCCAAGATGGATCCTTCTGGCAATCCAGTTGGGACTGGTATGAAGGGCGAGTAGGAAGAGAGCCATATGACAGATTGCTGCTTACTGGAGAGGTAGCTGGAGAAGCAGGTGAGGGAGGTAGCTGATAGAGGGTCTATATTATAACATTGAAATCTACAAAGATCGAATGTTATAATATTGAACCCTAAACACCGAAATCCGCAAACATCGAACAGTCAGAATAGCATTTTTTTTCCCAGGGAAAAAAAAAATCACTATTCCAAGAAATATACACACAACACAAACACACACAAAAAACAGCAATCCACACACATACACTTAAAATCCTACATGTAAACCTAAACTAAACTTTACATACACTACTAGCTATCCACTTACCTTAACTCAACCTAAACCCTAAGTTCTGTCACTATTGCACACTCACCTCACCCGCGCCCTAGCCCTAAATCACCTAACCCACCCCCTAACCCTAACCTACACACAACCGCACACTTACCTGACCCACACCCTAATCCTAATTCACCTAACCCACCCCTAACCCTAACCTACACACAATCCCACACTTTCCTGACCCGCACCCTAACCCTAACGTCCACACAACCGCACACTTACCTGACAGCTCCCTAACCCTAACTCACCTAACCCGCCCCCAACCCTAACCTACACACAATCTCACACTTACCTGAACCCGACCCATAACGTTCCAACATATTGAATGCTGAAAACAGCGAAGCCACAGCAGCTGCCCACCAAATTCTTTCCCTGGGAAAGAATTTGGTGTCCTGCACCTTCGCTGTTTTCAGCATTCGACAAAACTGGTTCGATATTATAACATTTGAATTTTATAAAATTCAATGTTATAATATAGACGCACTGATAGGTTGAGGTTAGTAAGTTTAGATAGCATTATGGGGTGAATGACTGTGTCAAAAGCTTTTGAAAGGTCAAGAAAGAGACAGGATATGAGTAGATTGTTATCTCGGGCCTCGGCAATAGTATGGGTGAAGGATAGTAGGGCAGTAGTTGTGCTTTGATTAGGTCAGAAACCATGCTGAGTGGGAGTGAGAAGGTTATGCTGGAGGTGATAGTTGAGAAGCTGTGAGTGAATGCATGTCTGGAGTATCTTAGAGAGGGGGAATAGGATTGTGATGGGTCAGTAGTTAGATGGGTCAGTTGAGTTAACACCTTTATGCAGGGGGATAGTGAAGAAAGATTTCCATAGGAGAGGGACAGTAGCTTCATTAATTGATTTGTTGATAAGAATAGATACTGGGTATGCTATAGATTCTGTAGCAAGTTTGAGGAAGGTAGGAGGTAGATTATCAGTGGAGGGAGAGCAGGGTTTAAGCTTCAGAAGAAGAGATTTGATATAGGAAGTGGGAACAGGATGAAAGGAAAAAAGATTACTGGTGAGTGGGTTGGAAAGTTGTTGTGTTAAAACTGGATGGTGTGAGTTTTTTGATTGTTTCAATAAAGTGTTTATTTAGGAGAGTTGCGGTTTCCTTAGGAGATTTATTAGGATAAGAGGAGGGGTTGGTAGGACAGCCTGGAGAAAGTATTTTGTTAAGAGTAGAGCAAAACTTATGAGGGTTGGATTTGCTGTTGACTTGTACAGAGCTATAGTAGGCCTTTTTGTCTTTACTGACTTGTTTCTTAACAAGGTTCTGTAATTCTCTGTAGTGCTGTAGTAGGGGATGTTCCTTAGTTTTAAGCCAGGCTTTCCAGGTATAGTCTCTTTTTTGCATAAAATACTTAGTGTCCTTGGAAAGCCAGGAAGCATAATTTGATTTTATTCTAATTTTTCAGGAGGGAGCAAGGGAGTTGAAGGTATTCAGGAAAATGCTATTGAACTTATTGACTGCGTCTTTGAGAGGGATTTGCTTAAGAGTGGACCAGTCAGTAGTAGATAATATGGAGTTGAATAGGGGGATATTAAAGTTAGAGAGTTTATGACAGTCTTTGTAAAGGTGGGGTTTGGTGGTTGGTTGGTGTGTCTTAAGACAGAGTTGGGGAGATGATAACTTAGGGAGTCTGGTAGGATAGTGGGGCTGTGGTAGTGGTGGTGGGGATTTAGTTAGAATCCACTCAATGGTGGAGCTGGATGATGGGCTTTTATGGAGGCGGGTGGGGGATGTTATCAGCCGATGGAAACCGTGTAAGTTGATATTGAGTTATGGAGTCAGTTGTGAGTTTGGACCAGTCAATATTGACATATCCAAGGATGATAGTTTCATAAAGTATGTTCTGAGGAAACCAGGATAGGATATTTCCTAGGATAGGTAAATTGTTTCCAGGTGGAATATAGATGGAAGTGATAGATAATTTCTTGTGAAGATTTAGGTGGCAATTTAGGATGATAAGTTCAGCGGGGTGGAAGTCAGGAATAGGGATGGAGACAGGTGAGAGATTTAAGCTGTCAGAGTAGAAGATGGAAATGCCTTCCTGTTTTTTTTTTTTTTTTTTTTTTGGGGGGGGTGGTCTGTCAGAGCGGTAGATATTATAGCCAGGTGGGTATATTTCACTGTTAGTGATGTGTGGCTTGAGCCATGTTCTGATAAGCAAAGAATATGAGGAGTGGTATGGGCTAACCAGGAGTACAGTTCAGTTATTTTATTGGTTAGGCTTTGAATACTTAGTGAGCAAATAGTTAGGTGTTTGCATGAGGATGTGTTTGGAGTATGAGGATGGGGTTGGTGAGAAGTGTCAGGAGATGGGGAGATGGAGAGGAGCTTGAGAGGTATGAGGTTGTGGGGAGAGGAATGGGGACCTGGGTTGGGGTGGATGCCTCCAGATTAGAGTAAGTTATTAGAGACCAGTGTGAGTGGAGTAATAGGTATTGGATGTTTGTGGAGTTTTGGCTTGGATTTGTAGGTAAGTGGATGCTTCTGAAGGATAGATACTAGCGTATGCAATATTACTACCAATAATATAGCCCTGTGGGAAAGCACCCCATACAAAGTGCTAATATAAGCTGAATGTAAACCAGATTTGAATAAAATGCCACTGCCTTAGTGCTGCAGTAACACATTGTATATTATAGCTTGCACATCGAAGTCCACCTGGCAGTTGATGGGATAGAATTCCTTATGGCTGATATACCATTGTCCCTGTTCCTCTAGTGAGACCTTGATGGCAATGTGGGATTAGCCAATGGTTCCCAGTATCTCTGGGGAAATTGGCTATTTCATAAAATGCCCATATTGTCCTGCTTCTCATCTCAGTGGTGCATGGGGAGCATATATACTCCTATACACACTGAGTATTCTTAAGGCAGATGCCGGGGATACACTCACTTTGTCCTCCAATTGTTGCTGGAAGGTCCCTCTTCCCAGAATTTATCTAAACAATCCTACCTTTGTTTGTGATTTACTGTGGGATTGACTGGTAAGAGAAGTTTTATTTGAATTTATATTTTATTTTTTATCACTGTCATTTACGTTTGTAAGAAGGAAGGGATAGCTTATAGACAGGAAGATTTACTTTGATTTATATTTTGTTGTTTTACCATTAATTTTCACTGTTGGTTGTTAGAAAAGCATAGGTTTTAGACAGGCAAGCTCTTGTCATCCCAAGGGGCCTAGTCAATTCACACAGACTGCAGAGAGGAAAGTATAGAGATTATCTAACAATCCTACATTGGTTTGTGATTTACTGTGGAAGTGACTGGTAAGATAAGTTTTATTTGAATTTATATTTTATTTTTTTATCATTGTGTTTTCATTGTTTGTAGGAAGAATGGGATAGCTTGTAGAAAAGAAGATTTACTTTGATTTATATCTTGTTGTTTTACCTTTAATTTTCACTGTTGGTTGTTAAAAAGGGATAGGTTTCAGACATGGAAGCACTAGCCATCCCAAGGGGCCTAGTCAGCTATCAATTCACACAAACTGCAGAGACGACAATGCAGAGCGTATCTAAACAATCATATTTTGGTTTGTGATTTATTGATCTTTACTGTTAAAATCAAGTGCAACTGTAATCGATAGTTTGCAAGCGAGTAAAGGAATTACAGCTTTTGTCTGACTTTCAGAACTTGTGCAGTTAGAACAACTTTACTGTCCTTATTTTAGTACTTAGTTGCATATTGCTTGTGTAATTTTTGTCATAGAAGGTGATTTATGTTCTCTATGAATTCTGTGAATACTGATTTTGATTATTCTGTTCTTTTATAATATTTTATTCTTTTGAAGCTGAATATGGATTCCTTAAATGAGTATACTATTAATGATTTGCTAAAGCACAAATGTCTTGTACAGTGTAATAAATGCTATGCAGATTTAAAGTTAACACCTGATAAACCTGGTGATCTATGTTTCTCATGTCAAAAGTTGGATGATTCTCTTACCATTATTAGAAGTAAGTCTAGACTTATTGATGATGATTGCATGTGTGCAATTGGCACGGTTTGGAGAACTGTTGTTACATATATTAATGACTGGACTGGTGAGATAGATAATGTTAGGCAAAGAGCAAATAGAACATATTTAGGAAATGATGCGTCTATCGTCTGTAAAGATCATTCAACCTCTATGAAACAAGATGATGCCGCTGACAACTTTGGAATTCTGGATGCAAGTATTCAGCAATTTGTGGGTTCACAGTGCTTAGAAGGAAACAAAAAAGAAAGAAGGGAAGAAGTTCTCAAGAAATAACAAGGAAGAAAAAGAAACTGATTAATGTCTGTAAAGTTAATGTTAAAGTTAAAAGAATATGTACAAAAAAGGACACTGCTTTGTTATGTAACACACAGATTACAGGGAATGATAATATTTTCCTATCAGAAAACTTTCAGTATACAGAAAAAGGCATAATTTTAGAAAAAAACAGGCAAGGGGCAGGTGAAAAGGAAGAAATCAAAATTGAATGAGGACGTTTTGAAGACTATTACTGCAAGAAAAAAAAAGAAGAAAAAGACAGATGTTGACTACATGGCTCAAGCTGTGGATGTACAAAGCCAGCTGGATTGAAATTGTATGCTTGCAAATTTAATATGCAATGAAATCAGTGGGATTAATAAGACTAATGGTGATGAAGATCATTCCTTTGTAACAATTGATAGAGCAGATACTGTATTAGAAGTTGAAGATTCTTCAGATCTACTTACAAAAGATATTCTTGTAATTGGAGATTCTATTATTAGAGGAACTGATACGTACATTTGCATAGAAGATAATGAACATCGAGTAGTGTTATGCTTGTCAGGAGCAAAAATAGGAGATGTGAGACAAGCCTTGAAATGCCTTAATGTAAGGAAGTATAAATCTGTTTTTATTTATGTCAGTGCAAATGATCTAATTTGCAAGGACTCTTGTTAGTAGGGAACTTACAATCATCTTAGACAGTATAGCTTGTACTGGTGTTAGGATGTATTTTTCACAAATCACATATAGAAAGGATAATCAGGTCACCATGAATAAAATTATTTTTGGGGGTAAATACCTACATGAAAAAAATGTCCTGTTTTAAAAAAATGGAAATGTGTAGAGCAACCAAGCCTAGTTTTGGGCACACCTGTGTTCAGACAGGATGGCGTGCATTTCTCAAGATCAGGGATGGGAATTTTTGCAGCAGATAATTTGCAATATTTGAGAAACACTAGGCAGGATTTTGCCAGGTCAGAAATTTAACAGTTCACAGATAGAAACATTTGATGCATCTCTGATGGTTGTTAATGCTAGCAGCATCAATAATAAAGTTTTTGTTATTGGAAAATCCATTATGTTCCCATAAAACTGATATTGTTATTGTTTGTGAAACATGGTAAAAGAACAATGATGGAAACCAGTTCTGTCAGGGTATAAATGTTTTTACTGTTAACAGACATCCTAACAAAAATTAGGTAGAAGTATTATGATAAGGGTTAAAGATAGTTATGTGACCTATGATTATTACATGTTCAGTGATAACACCAGTACTGCAGACTGTGTAACTGTGACAATAAAGACAAACCTGGAACACATAACGATTGTTGGAGTGTATAGACCATCAAAGTCAAGTGCTGAATTCATACATTTCTTGCATGAAACACAGGAGGGAATAATAATATTATCTGTGAATGTACATTTACCAGAAACAGAATGGAATACTATTGATTCAACATTAGTAAGGAAATTATTCACAATGTATATTCAGGAACAACAATTGCTTCATACTGTAAAAAAAAACACTACCAGGGAACGGAACATACTAGACATTGTCTTTGTTCCTAAAGAAATTACTGTTACTTCAAGTCAAATTTTACTACCATTGATGTGCAGTGATCATGGGGTTATAAAATTTAATTTGCTGCTAGATAATTCTGCCAAACTGAAATCTAAACCAATGCACAGAAAGCTAATTACAGATTACATGGAAGCAAAACAGTCACTAAAAACTGCAGATGGAATGTGGAAAGTTTTGAAAGACAAATTGTTTTAGTGCAAAAACAAATGTTTAACATCAGGATATAGGCATACAACGTCATGGGGGCATATTTCCATAAGAGCAGGATACCTGATTAAGGGGAGACAAAAATATAAGAACTGGAAGAGAGGTTGACATACAACTTTGAAAATTGAAATAAACAAGATGGACAAACAAATTAAGCATAGTGTGAGACAAGAACAAGAACATTTTGAAGAAAATTTATATAAAGATATTAAGCATAATAGGAAACCTTTTTAAAGATACATAAGATGTGGATGGAATAAGGACATACAAATTCATAAACTGTGTGCAAATTCTAAAATGTATTCTCAGTTACAACAGGTTATAGATATATTTAGAAAATCTTATGCAAAACAATTTGGCTCCACAAAGGAGGTGAGAAGTTGTCCTAGTGACATCCAAATAACCTCAGATAGCAGAATCACATTAGATTATATTGAAAAGAGCTGAGCAAATTGGATCCAATCAAAGCATAGGGAGGAGGCGGAATTAGTAATAATGACCTGAGAACACTTCAATAAGAACTTACAGTACCATTATATCTATTATTCACTAGGTCATATAAATATGGGGAGATTCCTCAAGATTGGAGACTTGCATTTATTAAAACTGCCTTTAAGGGAAAGGGGGAGGACAAACTCAGAGTCATATACATCCTTAAGTCTACTTTCATGTTGTGGAAAAATAATGGAGAAGGTAGTATTGGATAAGTTATTGTCAGAACTGGATAGGCTGGGACTTGAAACCATATATCAGCAAGCATATGTTAAAAATAGATCTATAGACACCTGTAACACGATATCCTATAACAATATAATCAGTTATGAATGAAAATTTGTGTTGTGGTGTAATTTATATAGATTTAACTTCAGCATTTGACAGGGCCATACCCAAAACACTGATCAATAAATTAGAACAACTCAATATTGATGTACTCTTGATAAGATGGATGGCTGCATGGCTTACAAATAGGACATGGCAAGTATCATACAGCAAATGGACAGGTGAAATTCTTGATTATAGTCAGGGTGTCCCACAGGGCTCTGTCCTGGCCCTTTGCTTGTTCAGATTGTATCTTTCAGACCTAATTTTTTCATCTAAGGTGTTCTACATTCTATAAAAAAACAAAAAAAAATGATCCTTGTTTCCTATCTTTCCTGACCTAGAGTAGTCCAAATACAGGCTTTGCTGTATTCTGGACTTTTGGAAAGTTCCTGTGTTGCCCATTTCCTTTCTTGGATAAAGGGAGGCTTCTTTGCTCACCAGTGGTAGTGGGGAGCTTAGGGCAGCCTATCTATTCCTGGAGGAGTGTTCCCAGCACAAGAATCTGGTAGTCTATTGGCCATTTTGGGCCAATTTCTAGCTCTTTCAAGTCCCCGTGTATAAAAACCGCTTTGGCGCGGTTTGTGCGCTTGTTACTACTCAGCCAAGCTCCTCGTGGTCCTGCAGAGTGGTGCCAGCAGCAGAGAGGCTAAAAGATTGACTGCTAACCTGATAAGTGTTTCTTTCCTGCTACTACCTGGGCGACTGTCCGATCTAGCTAAACTGCAAGTATTTCTGCTTCTTGAACTGTTTTAAACTGTTTAAAGTTGTTTTTGCACCTGCACTTTTAAAATGTGCCCTGTTTGTTGCATTTACCTGTTGAGGCTACACACTCAAGTGCGCTAGCCTGTGTTACATATTTATTGCACATTCCTGCTGTTTGTTGCAAAAAAGAAAAAAAAAATAAACAAAAAAATTATCCTTGTTTCCCATCTTTCCTGACCTAGAGTAGTACAAATACAGGCTTTGCTGTATTCTGGACTTTTGGAAAGTTCCTGTGTTGCCCATTTCCTTTCTTGGATAAAGGGAGGCTTCTTTGTTCACCAGTGGCAGTGGGGAGCTTGGAGCAGCCTATCTATCCCAGGAGGAGTGTTCCCAGCACAAGAATCTGGTAGTTCCTGTGTTGCCCATTTCCTTTCTTGGATAAAGGGAGGCGTCTTTGTTCACCAGTGGCAGTGGGGAGCTTGGAGCAGCCTATCTATCCCTGCAGGAGTGTTCCCAGCACAAGAATCTGGTGGTCTATTGGCCATTTTGGGCCAATTTCTAGCTCTTTCAAGTCCCCCTGTATAAAACCCGCTTTAGCACGGCTTTGCGCGATTTTTCGCATAGTGCAGCATTGGGCAGCACTGCTTAATTGGGTTTAAACCATTCTCGGCATCACAAAGTCTGCTCTTCACTTTTTTCCTTAGAACTGATCTAGTTCTCATAATAAACACCCTATTCCCACTCTAAAGCTTAGCACTTGCTCACTAAAGCAATTATATAAGTCAGCACTAAAAAATTAAAAGCACTACACCCTCACAAACTCCCCTTGAGTACTTTGTTCCCCATTGGCCCTTTTTTTCAATTATAAAGGAATTCCCAATACTATTCTAGCATGTGCAAAGGTCAGTTGTCAATCTCCTCTCTGGTCCAGCTGGTGCATCTGGGAATATTGAGGAAATGTTACAACTGCCTCATGTACACAGACAACCCTCTCCTCCTCCCAACAAATTCCAACACATGTGAGAGATGCAACCATATAGCCAAACTGGAGGCTAAGCTCTCTCAACTCAGTACTGGCGTAACCAGTCAGGAGGAGAAGGAAATCACACTCACTACAATTCCAGTCTCACATAGACTTACCACGACAGCAAACCAAACACATAAACACACAAAAACATACTCGGAGGCTCTAAACAAAAATCTGCCTAAGCAGCAGAGACCTCCAAAGCAGACACCCAAGCAACCGCTACCCCAAAACAAAACACATGCAATACATAGCTCACAAAGCCAGTGTGCCGAACATTCACAACCCTTAATGCTAAACAACACACCTGATACACTTGTAATAGGTGACTCTATCGTCAAGCACACTGACGTCCCGCTCACCAGGCTGAACAAGGAGAAGATCATGGTGAGCTGCCTGTCAGGCGCTAGGATCCGCCACATAATGCAAGCACTCAGGTCACTCCAAGGAAAGTACAAATATGACTCAGTCATTGTCCATGCTGGTGTGAATGACCTGAGACGTACCTCCCTGGACTACATGAAAAGAGACATAGAGGAGCTCTCTGAGCATGTAGCCCAGGCCGGTATGACCCTGACATTGAGTAGCATCTTACCCTCACCAAGAATGATGCCACAATATGAAGACAAGATGATGAATTTAAACAACTGGCTTAAGTATTGGTGTCATTCAAAGGGGATCCAATGCCTGTCTGCCTGGGAAGACATGCTCGACAAGCCACGATGCTTCACTAGGGACGGCTTGCACCTGTCACCACTGGGCTTTCGGATATTGGCAAAGTCTCTTGCCACCCCATAGTGCCTTTTTTAGGCAAGGCTCAAAAGACAAACCCACCTCCATAGGTATCACAAGGGATAAGAAACTAAGAGTAATGCTACTCAACACCAGAAGTCTAAACCTCAAGATGCACTCAAAACTCTCCTTAGCATGGAGAACATCGATATCTGTGCAGTAACAGAAACCTGGTTCAAGGCTCCCGAGAGCACCCCAGCACTACCAGGTTATACCTCATACCATGTTTTGTAGCCCCAAAACTTGGACCGAACCACAAAAGGAGGGGGAGTATCAATATTCGTCAAAGATACCCACACCTCCAGGTTGGTGGCACAGCAGGAAGCATCAGAGACTATCCATGTGCAACTAACAGTGGGTAAAACTGCCTTCCAGTTTATAGCCTGCTACAGACCACCCTCCCAAACCCAGGAACCCTACTCAGCCTTCCTGAGAACACTGGAAAATATGAAGGTCTCTCCAAACACCATTATATTGGGTGACTTCAACTACCCTAACATAGACTGGGAACATTACTCTAGCTCCAACACCCTAGTCCAAAGGTTCCTAGAATTTATAAACTCAAATGCTATGGAACAACTTGTTGCCACTCCCACAAGAGGGGAAAACATACTGCACCTGATCATCACCAACATGGGGACTCTATGCTCCAGACCAGAAGTGTATCCCTCACTGGTAAGATCAGACCATAAACTAATCTCACTAGATATTCACATCCCGACCCCAGCCCCTGCCCAGAAAACCACAGTGAAAAACTTCTCTAAAGCAAATTTCACACTCCTCAAAACCGAGGTGGAATCCTTCAAAGCCCCCGGGCCTGTGGAAAATACAGTCCAGACCGCAGAATCCTTTATAAACACATTCTATGAACACCTTCAGGAATGCATGGATCATGCAATCGCAAATAAAACCAAGATCCAATCCCCCAAAGTAAGGCGTCCTGTTGGGTAGACCCCAGCCATAAACAAACTATACAATAGAAGGAGGAAGCTACTACATGATAGAGCAAAATCCCAAAAAGGGAAGGCATCTCTAATCAGTATTAGCAAAAAACTACGGGCATTCATAAAATCGTCTAAGGCCAGCTTCGAGAGAAAAATTGCACAGGACACTAAGGATAATCACAAGGATTTCTTTAGTTATGTTAGGAACCTGGGTGGGAATTCCCAGATATGCTCAGAATTAGTCCAAAATGACAAAAAATACACTGAACCAACAGACATTGCAAACTATCTAGCTGACAGGTTCAGTGCAAACTCCCCCCCTCCTTGCCCACAAAAATGGCAAATATCTATCCCAGCAGAGTGCTGCACCCCTGACATCTCAGATGCTCAGGTAAGAGCCGCCCTCTCCAAAGCAAAAAACACAGCATCAATCTGATTGGACGGTGTCCTGGGCTGCGTCCTACATAAACTCCAAGAAGAACTAAACCCAAACATGAAACTACTGTTCAATCTCAGCCTTACTACAGGATATGTACCGAAAGAGTGGCGTACAGCAACAGTGGTCCCTCTCCACAAAGGTGGTGCCTCAACGGATCCTGGAAACTATCGCCCCATAAGCTTGACTAGCTTGGTCTGCA
>NC_056737.1:1647446231-1647451231 GCF_019279795.1 Protopterus annectens | reverse complement strand
CGTTCCCGCAGAGTGCGGTTCGTTTTTCCCACATAATATTTCTGACAAAGTTGACATTGGGCCAAATACACTAAATTCTTAGACCTACAGTCAGCATAACACTTAAAAGAGTATACTCTACCAGTATTTGGATGGATAAATGCATTTTCTGTTGTTATAAATATGCATTGATTACAAGTTCGACAGGGAAAGGTACCTTCTCTCTGTGATTTAGAAGGCTCTATTTCTGTTTTTTCGTAGCATAATAGCCTCTTGAGGGACTTCATGTTCTTATAAGCTATATTGGGAGCTTCTTCAACCAGTGCCTTAATTCTCTCATCCATGGTTAGAATTTTCCAATTATTTTCTATAATCTTTTTTATCTGACTGTTCTTATTTGTATAAGGTATAATGAGTCTATTCTTGACAATAGATGACTTCTTTCTGTTCGTATTATTAATATCTGCCTTTCTATAATAAAATGGTCGACCCCTGTCTAATCTTATATCATCTGTCATAGATATGGTGTCATGTACAACTTGTTTGTTGTATCCTCTTTGTATAAAATTCTTTTTTAAGGTTTCTTTCTGATTTGCAAAGGCTAACTCATCAGTTGTCAATTTAGATGCCCTTAAAGTTTGATTCATCACTATGTTTGAATAGATATGTCTAGGATGCATGCTGGTACGGTGGAGCAAATTGTTCCTCCAGCAAGTCTTTCTAAACATTTCCGTGTTGATGCCATTAGGTCCCTTAGTTAGCTGGACGTCAAGAAATTGTATTATGTCACAAGAATGAGTGCTTTGAAATTCTAAGAAATTAGTGGTTCCATTGAGAAAACAGATGAACTCAACTAGAAGTTGCTCTGTCCCTCTCCAAATCAAAAAAATGTCGTCCACAAAACGACTATAATGTATTATGTGTTGATTATACAATATATTATTCAGTACATAGGCATCCTCCCAATATGCCAACACTAGGTTGGCATAGGAGTTTGCACACGGGGTTCCCATGGCAACCCCCTTCTTTTGCAGAAAATAGCTGTTACCATATAACAACACGTTATTCTCTAACACTATTTCAAGCAATGAAGTCCATCTAATTATTTTGCTATTATCTATACCATTATTCAGAAGGAAAAGTCTTAGGTATTCTATACCTATATTGTTAGGGATCGATGTGAACAAGGATTTCACATCTAAGGTAACAAGAATGTCATCATTTTCAATGGGATGCTCATCATTATATCTTGCGAGGTCCTCTATGAACTGTTGGGTGTCTCTTAAAATGTATTTTGTACTATTAACTATTGGTTTAAATTGCTTATCTAAAAATATAGACAATGATTCAGTCAGCCATCCTTTACTAGAGACAATGGGTCTTAATGGTGGACCATATAGTTCTTTATGTATTTTGGGTAGACCCCTGAACGTAGGGACTAGGGGGTTCTCAACAAGGAAATATCTATATAGCTCCATATCAATAACGTTGGTCAGAACTAAATCATATAGCTGTGCATGTACGCCTTTGATCAACTTATTTAATAAACTTGCACTTAAAGGAATGTATGTATCAACCTCTGCAAGCATTGAAGATATCTTACTATCATACATCTCCCTGTCCATAACAACTATGGCTCCCCCCTTGTCAGCCTGTCTTATCACTATTTCATTGTTACGCTGTAAATCAGAAATAGCTTTTTTCTCTTGCATAGTTATGTTAAAAAATTCAGGTTTCCCTGTATTCTTGTCATATAGCTCTAATAGATCGTGTTCGCAGGCACGTTCAAAAACTTCAAGTAGAGGATGTTGCTGTGGCATAAACGTAGATGTTTTTTTAAAAACATTAATATTATTCAAATTAATTGAATTTAATGTGTCTTCACCATGTAACATTTTCAGAGCTATATTTCTGGTAAACATCTTAATATCTATTATAAAATCAGTAACGTCTGTAGATCCAGAAGGGATAAAACTTAGTCCTCTATTTAAAATGGACAGTTCATAGTCATTGAGCTCATACCTGGAAATATTGACAACTAGCTCTTGTATACCGATCTCAAGGCTTTTCTCTGCTTCTCGTAGATCTCTTCTGTCCCCTTTCTTTTTTTGTTGATGTTCTGTAGTGGCCATGTCCTTGTTTCCGCTGGCTTGAAGGGAAGCGGAAAAGAAGGGAAAACATCGCGAGGTAAAAAGACATCACTTTCTCCTTCTCCTTTGATTACATCCAAAGCGGAACAGACGGCCGGTGATTTCCTCCTGACATCTTGGTTTAGACTTGTGTTACCGCTTTCCTTGTGGTTACCTGATTGAAGAACGCCTTCACCGTCAAGATGGACCATCGCTTCGACGGTGACCTGTCGTTTGGTGTTGACTCCAGATGTCGTCATCGGTGGGGCGCCAATATTCAAATTTTCATTTTCAGGAATAGATGGTTCACTGCGAAGGGAGGGATCCGATGGTGTCGTCATCTGCTGGGGGGCGTGGCGATGGGAGTTGCCTCCGTTGTCATTCCGATGTGTAAATGTACTGTGATTGCTGGAAGCATTATGTGGATGATTATTGACCTTGTCTCTCGGCCAAGAAAACACTTGGCCTTTTTGAAAATCCACATAGTCTCTCTCTAACTTTCTTTTCTTATCCTGTATAGATTTCTGGTCAATAGAACAAAGCATAATTCTCAAGTCATCATATAGCATACTTAGCTCACGTTCATCTAGTAAACTCAATAACTCAGCCTCCAAGGTTCGAATGTCATTGGATAGAGTCTCTAGCACCATACTATAGTGTTCAATTAATATTTTTACATAGCCAAAACTAGTGTCCAAGTTTAATTTCTGCCATTTGGATAATAGACTCAGGTTAGAGTTCCCAAAGGTGGGCATCTTGAGGTCTCTTAACCCCCTCGGTACAAGTCGGAAGCTCAAACAGGCTTCCATATGTGATTTCTGCCATTGGATGCTCTTCAGCTTGTGTAGTTTATTCTCTAGGCGTCGAGTAGTTAAAATTATATCCATATCGTGTTTCCAATTGGTGTTCGTGGTATCAACAGTACTTAAATCAGTTGCCGTTAACTTCAGTAATGGATTTACATTCATCTCGATTAAACTATGAACATCAAATGTCTTATTAGCGAGTAGTGCATTTGAATCTGAACTTTTACTTATCTCGACAGCCATGTCCCAACGAGAGGTAGAGAATCCTCAAATGAAAACGAAACAACAGACCTCCGCTGGATAAAGTGCCTTTGTGAAACATAACAACAAAACAGCAAAGCAATCTCAAAGGCACACCAATAGCTGAAAAACCAGAGTTGTAACGGTAAAAACAGAACCTTTATTCGATAGAATTTCACCAAACAGTAAGCGCTTTCACGTTACAATAACG
Organism: Protopterus annectens; assembly: GCF_019279795.1. NCBI lineage: Eukaryota > Metazoa > Chordata > Ceratodontiformes > Protopteridae > Protopterus > Protopterus annectens. Next base: position 1,647,447,866 of record NC_056737.1, on the reverse strand, counting down.
CTTCCTCAGACTTCAACATCAAGCAATAAATTTCATGCCCTTAAATACTATAGTCAATAAGAGCTCAATTAATCAACTAATTGAACAATGTTTAAAGTGCCAGTGCTTAAAAAATATATATATATCTGTATATAAATAATACAACATCAGATAAAAACGAGGATGAATTGAACATATGTGTTGGTCTATTTTTTGAAAATTACCATCACTAAAATGACATCTAAAACATTTATAATATATAAAAAAGAACTTAATGCTTAAAGGCTTTGGCTGCTAAAAATGGTTTGAGAGTGATTTTATCATTCAGGCCATACTTATGTGCCTGAAGTCTAAGAATCCACCTATTCTCTACCTCCTCTGTACGATTCTTGATGTCTCCTAGCCTACTGTTAATTTTGACTAGTTCTAGGACCTTAAACTTAAAGTGATGTTGGGACCCTTTCTCCATGACGTGTCGTGCTAATGCATTGGTCAAATCTTCCTTATTAATTGCATAGACGTGTTCTCTTATCCGTTCCCGCAGAGTGCGGTTCGTTTTTCCCACATAATATTTCTGACAAAGTTGACATTGGGCCAAATACACTAAATTCTTAGACCTACAGTCAGCATAACACTTAAAAGAGTATACTCTACCAGTATTTGGATGGATAAATGCATTTTCTGTTGTTATAAATATGCATTGATTACAAGTTCGACAGGGAAAGGTACCTTCTCTCTGTGATTTAGAAGGCTCTATTTCTGTTTTTTCGTAGCATAATAGCCTCTTGAGGGACTTCATGTTCTTATAAGCTATATTGGGAGCTTCTTCAACCAGTGCCTTAATTCTCTCATCCATGGTTAGAATTTTCCAATTATTTTCTATAATCTTTTTTATCTGACTGTTCTTATTTGTATAAGGTATAATGAGTCTATTCTTGACAATAGATGACTTCTTTCTGTTTGTATTATTAATATCTGCCTTTCTATAATAAAATGGTCGACCCCTGTCTAATCTTATATCATCTGTCATAGATATGGTGTCATGTACAACTTGTTTGTTGTATCCTCTTTGTATAAAATTCTTTTTTAAGGTTTCTTTCTGATTTGCAAAGGCTAACTCATCAGTTGTCAATTTAGATGCCCTTAAAGTTTGATTCATCACTATGTTTGAATAGATATGTCTAGGATGCATGCTGGTACGGTGGAGCAAATTGTTCCTCCAGCAAGTCTTTCTAAACATTTCCGTGTTGATGCCATTAGGTCCCTTAGTTAGCTGGACGTCAAGAAATTGTATTATGTCACAAGAATGAGTGCTTTGAAATTCTAAGAAATTAGTGGTTCCATTGAGAAAACAGATGAACTCAACTAGAAGTTGCTCTGTCCCTCTCCAAATCAAAAAAATGTCGTCCACAAAACGACTATAATGTATTATGTGTTGATTATACAATATATTATTCAGTACATAGGCATCCTCCCTATATGCCAACACTAGGTTGGCATAGGAGTTTGCACACGGGGTTCCCATGGCAACCCCCTTCTTTTGCAGAAAATAGCTGTTACCATATAACAACACGTTATTCTCTAACACTATTTCAAGCAATGAAGTCCATCTAATTATTTTGCTATTATCTATACCATTATTCAGAAGGAAAAGTC
>NC_056737.1:1647413731-1647443731 GCF_019279795.1 Protopterus annectens | reverse complement strand
ACATTTTTTTAGTTAATTGTGTGTTTCTGAAAGTGTAGACAAAATAACCCCAGTGGCTGCTTGTCTGTCTTTATCCAAAACACCATGACCTCTAGACTAAACAACCAGGGAAATGATTTCAAAATCACTTAGTTTTGTAATATTTGTAAACAAGACCTCATATCACATCCTGGCCAACTACAGAAATCTGCAATTAATCAATTAAGTGGACTATAAAACACATTGCATTTTGGGAGTAATTAATGTCTGAAGAAGTGCATGTAAAATTGTGTAAGAAAGCACTAACATTAAATCATGTGGAATATTACTGGTTTGCTTTTTTTTAGTTTATTTGTTTGAGTTGGTTTTTAATGTTATTTGGAGTTTTTATGGCAAACTGTAACAGTCCACCGTCCCAGTCTTTGTTCACCCAAGAATCCATCTCCAGCGGTCTTGGATGCTCTAACACAGAGGCGAACACCATAGGAGCACTGACTGCTTTAATTCAACAATTGACCAGTCGAGTGGAAGACCTTTGAGGAGAATTTCTGAACAGGATAATTTTAATAGAACCAGGGCATCAAATGGCTCTAACGGAATATCTACATTTTCCGAAGCGGTTCAAGCTATAGTTCTAACTCCCACCCCTGGTTCATCTATGGCAAATGGTGATGCTTCTAACCAAATAAGACAACAGAATGGGAAACTCAGAATGTCTCTACGATAATTGGTAGGGCAACAATTCCACCATTAACGGACTTCATAAAAATGCCACTACACTTGGGGTCAACTTATTTGGAAAGCAATGAAGGTGAGGCAAATATGCTCAGTAAAAACATTGTCTCTAATTTAAAAGATTTCGATACCAAATTGTTGAAATTTAAGAAATTACAGATCAAAATTCTTTATTTTAAAGAATGTATAAAATTTAAACTAGTCCCAAAAGGGCTTAGGGAATGGAAGTATCCTTCTGGGCTTGTTAAAAATTCTGAATTCCACTTGCAGTTGATTGAAATGTTTAATTGGCATGGACTTGAGTTCCTTGAAACACTGATAATCAACTATGATAAACATATGGGTGAATTACAAGCCCAGTTAGAAGTCTTAGACAAAGACATAAAAGCTGATCCAGAATTTCATAGATATGAATTTGACTTCAGGAGGATCTTTTCAAGCATTGATTCTTTAATTGTGAAGATCACTGATACAAAATTCCATAAATTAAGTAGAGACAAAACAGACTATGAGAAAAATAAAGCTTACCCAGATCCACCAGGAACTGTTTCCCCTAACACTATGAGTACTATGGCAACAACAAATCAGAATCAACGACAAGGTGATGATGTCACTGCTCTTGAGTTTGAAACAAACAATCAGTTTCAAACTGTTCGCCTTAGTGAATGCATTATGGCAAATCAACAGTATCAGCATAATGTCAATAACAATGTAACAAATGGGAATTACATGCATAACCAACAGAATAATAATGGCCACATTTTTCACCAGGCCGACAACAAGCATGGTCAGCAGGGATCCTACAACAACAGACCCAGAAATCAACAAAAGAAGAAGAATGTTCATCATAAAAGGTAGCAAATGTTACTGCTTTAAATAAACTGTCTATACATCAAAATGAAGAAGGGGACTTTAAAATTTACAGTTATAATTCAATTGATGTTACACAGACAATGGTGAATTTTCTGGCTAAAGGCCTTAACTTTGTACCTAGTTGTAGAGCTAATATAGCTATGACCATCTGCGACTTAAAACTTTTTGTTTGTAAATTGAACCTGAATGTCATGTTTGGTAAAAGCAATAGTATTATAAATAACGAAAAAGTGTCTAGCATTTTTAATCCCCCAATACAGGGGACATTGGCGTTATTTGAAAAAATTAATGAGGTGCATTTTAGATCTATGACTGAAAATCAAGGTTCATTACAGGGGCAAATTAGTAACATCACAAGAGCAGAAAGGGAATTCATAATATATCTGAAAGTTCACAATGTTTGGGTCATGCAGCCAGGCAAGGGGGGAGGGGTCATTTTTATGGATCAAAGTGAATATGATAAGAAAATATATAGCATGCTGATTAGTAACAACTATGTAAAAGTGTCATTGAATGAGTTGAACCAGGCATATGCACGTATAAAATCCTACCTTAGTGAATTATTTGTCGACGCCAGTATTTCAATGGACACATATCAGTACCTGAGCATGCCTGCACCTCTTATTCCAGTGATTTTTGGAACTCCAAAAATCCATAAAAATATTAATGATCCCCCATTCCTCCCCATTTTAGATGGTCGTAAGTCTCTCACATATGCCTGTGCTAAATGGGTAGATTCTAAGTTAAAAATTCCCCTAGAGACAGAGAGACAGATTTGTCGTGATTCATGGGCCTTTTTAGACCATCTTAATTATTTAACTTTTGATCCTTATTACAATTTTTTGACTGTAGATATAAAGGACCTATATACAGTCATACCTCAAGATATAGGTCTAGAATGGGTATGTGATTTTTTTACTCATTAAGCAGGTAGAAGGCCAAGTAATTGACCTGGTTATTATTCTGTTGGAGATAGTTTTGAACAACAATTATTTATGTTTAAAGGGGACTATTTTCTACAAAAATCAGGGGTTGCTATGGGGGTCCCCATGTGGGGGCAGTTTTGCTAATGCTGTTATGGCTTTTTGGGAACGAACATTCTTATTCCCAAATTCTCTCTTTAAAGACAGAGTCGCTTGGTATACAAGATACCAAGACAACATGTTTTTTATATTGAAAGGAGATGAAAATTTAGCAAAGCAGTTAGTGGAAGTGATGATGGGCTTTACAAATTTTCTTGAATTTACTTTTGAATTCAATAAAAAAAGAAATCAATTTCTTAGATATAAAACTTTCTAAGGATGGAAAATTTAACAGATATGAAACACAAATCTATAGGAAGCCCACTTATTTGTACCGTTTTTTGCATTTCCACAGTAACCATCCTTATCATCAGAAAAGAGGAGTGGTTAAAGGACAGTTGGTTAGGGCATCCAAAATTATTTTTAGTGATGAACAATTTTTCAAAGAATGTGAAAATTTAAGGAAAATGTTTATCATGCGTGCATATCCAGAAACTCTTATAAAATATTTGACCATTGAGGTCAAAATAAAAAGAAAGTCAGGTAATTTCAAACCAATTCTAACAAGAGGATATATTATAGAAGAAACATCCTCTAGTCCAATAGGCATTAGCGATTCAGATGAAGTTACGAATAGTAATCCATCTAATAATTACATGTCCAGTTTTATGACAGATATTTCCACTAATGCCATAGATTTTAGAAATGCTTTAATAAGTAATTGGGAGTTTAATTTTAGAAGACCATTCCATTGCTAGTATTTTAGGAACAAGACCTTTGGTTACTTTTAGAAGAGGACTAAATCTAAAAGCTCTTCTAGAAACAAGTAAAATTAATTATAGTCAACCTTCGGGCATGCATAAATGCGGGCGATGTCATTACTGTAAATATATCTGGACAGGAACATATGTGAGAATTAAGGGTATTAAATACAATATAAAAGGAAGATTCAATTGTGAAAGCCAAGGTATAGTATACCTGGCCTCTTGTAGCCAACATCCAGCTTTTTATTTAGGTAAGATGGAACGTCACTTTTAGCAACAAATTTATGAGCATTTATACAGTATAAGCAGAAATGTTAACACCAACGCCCTAGCTAGACATATAGTAGAATACCAGTCTCATAATTTTACATTTACAGTTTTAGAACAGGTAGATAGGAACATAAGAGGGGGTCCATGGGAGCTTAAGCTCAAAGAAAAGGAATTAAAGTGGCAATTGTTGACAAATGCACAAGTTTTTCCAGGCTTAAACAAAGCCTGCTCTATTAAATGTCTTTTATAATTAAGAGCATTAGAGAGATGACATATTAATGTTTATTAAGTTTTTTAGTGAGGACTGTTAGAAATATAAAATACAAAATGGTCTACATAAGGCCTTTTATTTTTGTTAATATTACATATTTAAGAGGCATCTTGTTTAAGGTTAAATATACAAGTATGAATATATATATTTTTACAAAATGAATTCAAGGGATGTAGTAATTACTATCATGTGGTTTCTATTCAATGCATTTGCAATTAATCAATTAAGTGGACTATAAAACACATTGCATTTTGGGAGTAATTAATGTCTGAAGTAGTGCATGTAAAATTGTCACCACAATAAACAGAAAATGCTGAAGGGATAGATTCATGTCCCAGAGACTTCTCATATTCTGTAACAAACAACTCATTCATGTCAAGCAAAGCTCCTCATTGGCCCTCTTTAAGAAAAACCTTGACAACTGGATGGGAAATAGAAAATTCACCCCGGGGATCACTTCTGCAGCACTGCTTGACAGGGGCACAGGAAAATAATTTTCTTGGGTGGCGAAAGCTAGGGAACCTTTTTGGCTAGACTTATATAGGCCTCAGGGCCAATAGCCTAGTACCTACATATGAACCTAAGAGATTCCTCAATAAGAAATCTTGGAAGTAAAGTTCCCTGTGTTTCACAGTCTAAATGCCCTGTACTACTTCTTAGTCAACTGCAGATTCCTATGGGGTAATCTATGTCTGTCCTACAGAAACCTGTAAACAACTTCATCCTGCATGATCTACTACATATCCACAAGACAAGTGGTAGCACGAGTACAAAATCAAGGGACATAAATCTATGTTGCAACACAAACATGACTTGTTTACATAACAAATATCTTACCCACAAAATTCGCCAGCACTGGAGCAGATTCCAACTTTCTCTAAAGCAAAGATGTTTCCCACTATCTTCTTGTCTGTCTTAGTGAAATGGATGGGAATCCTCAAGTATACCTTAGGCCTATCCTCCTATCCCTTTGCTACAGGGTCAGTATGTATTTGGGTGTACTAATGGGACTGCAATTGTTACTTTAAGAGGTTAACTTCGGTGTTGCCTACTAGTAATTTATGCACTTATATCACAATAACTAGTGCTTTTGTATAATTAAGTACCAAATGTAAAGGATTCAGTCGAGAAATCTCTTAGGCATTAAGTGAATGTATGCAAAAATTCTAACCAGTGAGAGAACTCAGAAGTAATTAACTGTGGTGCCTAATCAGTTAATTTTCCTGTCTGTTTCTCATTGGACAACACAATAATATATGGTAACCTGGATGTCAAAGTACCTGGGAATAAGGCATTATTTACAAACTGCTATTGTCCAGAATATTGTAGGAAAAATATGTCAGAATCAGGGACACTGATTTTCAGTTTTCCTGGGAAAATACGACTGGCCCCAACATTTAGAGTAAAAATCAGAAAAATAGAATTTTCATGAAATTTGGAATTATGGACACTTATTTTCAATTTCCTGGAGAATGTTTTAAGTTACATATTTAGACTACCTGTGTACTGAAAAAACACAGGAATTTCATGGAATTGGTATTTAAGCCACTGCACTTATAATATTATAAGCTCTGTTTTAATTTCCTACACACACACACACACACACACACACACACACACACACACACACACACACACTCTCTCTCACTTGAAATGAGGAAATCATAATAATGACCATGGATAGGATTCCCTGATTTCATCTTGCAAAAATGGAATTTTATTTTTGGGAACCATAAATAAATGCTTTTGATCAGAATATATAATAAAACACACAATTGTAAATAGCCTGCTTGCAAAATTTAATATAAAATATGAAATATATTCCTTATAAAATCAATAATTAGATTTATTAAATAATATAACATAACATGCATTCAGTTTTGGGCAGTATTCATTTAGTAAAAACAGAAAAGCATGTTCTATAGCCTATCTAATTTTAATGGCATTGCTTATCACTCCAGGGAGACTGATCTACCCCTTTGTACCTCAGTGTGCTTTATTGAACATTATGCAGTGTTGTGTACACTTAATCCAAACCACTTAAACAAGCAGAAGAGATACATGCACTTACTAGAAAAATCAGATGTATGGAAAACAATCTATTCAGAAAGGCTTTTTAGATTTTTTATTGCAGCCTCCTTTCCTTCTTCTTTTTGCAGTTTACATAGAAGTGATCCTGTCTAGTCTGAGAAGAAACTCTTGATTTGATTATTTACTTTATTCAGCTGTTCTTACTGTAACTGTCTTAGGTTGCTGTCCTGCGTGTTATCTGCTCAGTTGCTCTTACTCTGCACTTATTACTGCTTGTTAGTAGCCTTCTGATTTACTGCCTTCTGCATTTGTTTTTAGTCATTTGTTAATTTAATTGCATTTATTTAAACTGTATTTGACATAATATTGCTACACACTCATGTGTGCTAGCCTGCACTGCATTTGAATTGTATTTACTGCTGTTTTAGCTGCTTTTCTGTAAAAAAAAAATTTAAATTTCTAACCATGTTTCCTGCCTTTCCTGTAACTATTCAAGTCCAGATACAGACTTGCTATAGTCAGGACTGTTAGTATGCTTCTGAGCCCCCCAAGCCTTTCTGTGTTGGAGGGAAGCCTTCTAGCTTATCAGTGAGAGTGGTAAGCACTAAGTAGCCTATCTACCACAAGAGGAGTGGGGTTTGGCCCAGAAATTGTTGTTTATTGGCTGGATGGGCAGTTTTTCCATCTCTTTCAACTTTCTGGTTTAAAAGCTTGGGTTTGCATTTGTTCCCCGCCTTTCCTGTAACTAGTCTAGTCCAGGTACAGATTTGATGTATCCAGGACTTTTTGTAAGCTTCTGAGCCCCCAAAGCCTTTCTGTGTTGGAGAGAAGCCTTCTAGCTTATCAGTGGGAGTGATAAGTACTAGGTAGCCTATCTACCACAAGAGTAGTGGTTTTGGCCCAGAAATTGTAGTTTATTTACCATTTGGGCAGTCTTTCCATCTCTTTTGACTTTCTGGTTTAAAAGCCCGCATTTGCGCTTGTTTTCTGCCTTTCCTGTAACTAGTCTAGTCCAAATACAGATTTGCTGTATCCAGGACTGTTGGTAAGCTTCTGAGCCCCCCAAGTCTTTGTGTGTTGGAGGGAAGCCTTCTAGCTTATCAGTGGGAGTGGTAAGCACTAGGTAGCCTATCTACCACAAGAGAGGTGGGCTTTGGCCAAGAAATTGTAGTTTATTGGCCATTTGGGCAGTTTTTCCATCTCTTTCAACTTTTTTTTTAAAAGCCCACATTTGCATTTGTTCCATGCCTTTCCTGTAACTAGTCTAGTCCAGGTACATATTTGCTGTATCCAGGACTCTTTGTAAGCTTCTGAGCCCCCAAAGCCTTTCTTTGTTGGAGGGAAGCCTTCTAACTTATCAGTGGGAGTGGTAAGTACTAGGTAGTCTATCTGCCACAAGAAGAGTAGTTTTTGGCCCAGAAATTTTAGTTTATTGACCATTTGGACAGTTTTTCCATCTATTTCACTTTCTGGTTTAAAAGCCCTCATTTGCATGTGTTCCACGCCTTTCCTGTAGCTAATCTAGTCGAAATAAAGATTTGCTGTATCCAGAAATGTTGGTAACCTTCTGCGCCCCTCAAGACTTTGTGTGTTGGAGGGAAGCCTTCTAGCTTGGGAGTGGTAAGCACTAGGTAGCCTATCAACCACAAGAGGAGTGGTTTCTAGCCCAGAAATTGTTGTTTATTAGCCGTTTGGGTAGTTTTCCATCTCTTTCAACTTTCTGGTTCAAAAGACTGCTTTTGCACTTGTTTCCCACCTTTCCTGTAACTAGTCTAGTCCAGGTACAGATTTTCTGTATCCAGGACTGTGTGTGTAAGCTTCTGAGCCCCCAAGCCTTTCTGTGTTGGAGGGAAGCCTTCTAGATTATCATTGGGGAGTGGTAAGCACTGGGTAGCTCATCTACCACAAGAGGAGTGGTTTCTGGCCCAGAAATTGTAGTTTATTTGTTGTTTGGGCAGTTTTTCCATCTCTTTCAACTTTCTGGTTTAAAAGCCCATGTTTGCGCTTATTCCCCACCTTTCCTGTAACTAATCCTGTCCGATTACAGACCTGCTGTATCCAGGACTGTTGGTAAACGTCTGAGCCCCCAAGCCTTTCTGTGTTGGAGGGAAGCCTTCCAGCTTATCAGTGGGAGTGGTAAGTACTAGGTAGCCTATCTACCACAAAAGGAGTGGATTTTGGCCCAGAAATTGTAGTTTATTGACCATTTGGTCAGTTTTTCCATCTTTTTAACTTTCTGGTTTAAAAGCCCACATCTGCGTTTCCCACCTTTTCTGTAAACAACATAGTCCAGATACAACTTTGCTGTATCCAGGACTGTTTGTAAGCTTTTGAGCAGTGCCAAAGTCTGCTCTTCAAAATTTTCCTTAGAACTGCTAGTTCTCTCCTCTCCTGCACTTTTACTAGCTTATTAGTTTAGCACTTTACCAGATTTCTTGTAGCATTATTGCAGTACACAAAAGTGCTACCAGCACTAAATGTTCTACAAGGAAACAGTTCCAGTACTTATTAATGCCCTCTCCTCCAGCACGTCTAAAGGTCAGTTCCATGTGCTTTCTCCTATTAACCTGGTGAACTTGGGTATCCTGAGGCAATTTAGCAACTGCCGCATGTACACTGACAACCCTCTCCTCTTACCCCCCCAACACTCAGACTTGTGAGAGATGCAGTTATATATCCAAATTGGAAGCCACGGACTCTCCAGCCAAGACTGGAATAGCTGGTGAAAAGGAGAAGGTCAGCACTTGCACCACACCACATAGAACACATAGCTGTCCAGAACACACACCAGCATTGCCTTCACATAAAAACACAAACCACACACCCACCTTCGTGGAGGCTTTCAAGAAAATTTAACCAAACAGCAGAGACCTCCAAGGCAGAAATGTACTTGACCACCACAACACAACACTAATCATGAGACACATAACTCTCCTAATGTGCCGCTCAACCAAAGCCCCTGAGGCAAAACAGCATGCCCAACCCACTATTCATAATTCACTCGATAGTGAGGCACACTGATGTCCCACTCACTTGGCTGAATATGGAGAAAGTAACAGTCAGCTGCCTGTTAGTTCCAGGATCCACCACATAACGCATGCACTCAGGTCCCTCAACAACAGGTACAAATATGTCACTGTCATTGTATATGTGGGTATGAATGACCTGAGATGTACCTCCCTGGACTACATGAAAAGAGACATGGAGGAGCTCTCTGATTATGTAGCCCAGGTGGATATGACCCTAGTCCTGAGCAGCATATTACCATCACCCAGAATGATACCACAGTACAAGCAGAAACTGATTGATTTCAAAATTGGCTAAGTTTCTGGTGTCATTCTAAGGGGATCCAGTATATGCCTGTGATGATATAATTGACAGACCTCGATGCTTTGCCAGAGATGGCCTGCATCTGTCACCCCTGGGCTTCCGGATACTGGCCAAGGCTCTTGCCACCACTATAGTGCCTTTTTTAGGTGGTGTTCCAAAGACCAAATTACCACCATAACAGCTACAAACAAATGCAATTTGAGGGTCATGCTGCTCAACACTAGAAGGATAAATCTCAAAATGCACTCGCTTGAAGTACTCCTTAAAATGGAGAACATCGGCATTTGTGCTGTAACAGAGACCTGGTTCAAGGCAACAGAAAGCACCCCTGCACTACCAGGCTACAACTCATTCCACACCTTTTGGCCCCAGAACTTGTACCGAAGCTCCAAAGGCAGTGATGTTTCTATATTCATAAAGGATGTGCACACCTCCAGACTGGTAGCCCAACATAATGCATCTGAGATACTTCAGGTGCAACTAACAGTGGGTAAGACAGCGATTCAGGTCGTAGCCTGCTATAGGTCCTCAACCATGTCCTAAGATTCACACTCGATATTCCTGAGCACCCTGGAGAATATTAGGGTCCAACCTAACACTCTCATACTGGGTGACTTCAACTACCCCCCCATTAACTGGGAAAACTATTCATGTACCAATACACTTGCCCAACGCTTTCTGGAATTCATTAATTCCAATGCCCTGGACCAGCTCATTCTTACCCCCACTAGAGGTAGTAACATCCATGACCTGGTCATTACTAACATGGGAGACCATTGCTCTACACCAATAGTCAACTCCTCCCTGGTTAGATCTGATCACAAGCTAATCACCTTGGAAATACACATCCCCCCCCCCAACAAAGGTAACCACCATGAAAAACTTATCCAAAACTAACTTTGAGATCCTAAAAACAGAAGTAGCTAACTTCACAGCACTCATGCAAATGGAGAATAGTTGCATGACCACCAAATCATACAGTAATGCACTGTACGAACACATACACAAATGCATGAATCTTGCCATACCCAATAGAACTAAGATGCTCTCCTCAAAAAAAGGAAGACAATCTGGTGGTCCCCTGCCAAAAACAAATTCTACAACAGAAGGAGAAAACTGATGCGGAATAAGGTGAAGTCCCAAGACTGGAAAAACTCCCTTATCAGCCTCAACAAAAGGTTGAGATCCCTCATCAAATCCTCTAAAGATAGCTATGAAAACAGAATTGCATCAGATAGTAAAGACAACCACAAGGCCTTCTATAGTTATATAAACAATCTCCATGGCAATACCCAGATTTGCTCTGAGTTACTGCACAATGGTACCTCCTATACCGAGCCAACAGATACTGCAAATATACTGGCGGAAAGATTCAATGCTAACTTTACCCTTCTCTCCCCCACCAAAGGACCAATCACAATACCAGTAGATTGCCAGGCACCCAGTATTACTGCTGCACAGGTTAAACAGCACTGTCCAAGGCCAAGAATACAGCTTCTATGGGACCTGAAAGTATCCATTGCTATGTTCTACATGAACTACAGAGTGAACTGGCACCTCACCTGTGTGCCCTGTTCAATCACAGCCTCACCTCAGGCTTTGTCCATACCGAATGGTGCACTGCTACAGTCATCCCTCTCCACAAAGGAGGAGCAACTACAGACCTCGAAAACTATTTATTCGCCTGATGAGTCGGAAATGCCAAGCTATGGAAAGCATCATCATGGACCTAATAAACAAGGATATAGGGAATCTCCAAACTCTGGATCCTACACAGTTTGGTATTGTGGAGGGTAGATCATGCCGGCTCAACTTGGTCAACTTCTTGAGTCAGTCACCAGAGCTGTGGATAAAGGTAAGGTGGTTCTTACAGCCTACCTTGATCTGGCCAAGGCCTTTGAAACCATTCCCCACTCAGAAATCATAGAAAAACTTACTAAGCTAGGCAACAACCCTTATATCACTAGGTGGGTTGCAAACTGGCTCACAGATAGAACCCACAGTGTGAAAGTAGTTGACTCCAAGTCAGACTGCCGACCAGTCATGAGTGGAGCCCCACAGGGTTCGGTCCTGGGTCCTCTCCTGTTTGGTATCTATTTCTCTGAAGTACAGGCCAACACGAAGAGACTCTGGCTGACAAAGTTCACAGATGATTGCAAGTTGGGAGCTATTATTAACTCCCCAAGTTATGTTGACATCCTGCAGAAAAGCCTCAATGAGACCAGTGACTGGTGTCAGAACCATGGCCTTAAGCTCAATGCCAAAAAATGTGCCTTCATCCCCTTTGTGAAAAACTGAGTTCCCTTGAATTACCACATTGAAGGTAGTCCACTCAACACAAAAGGCGTTATAAGAGATCTGGGAACACAGGTTGACAGCAACCTCTCTTTTGACCATCACGTTGCTACTGTGGTCAGAAAGTCCTTCTGTGTGGCACATCTCATTACAAAGGGTTTTGCATCCAGGAAAAAAGAGGTCATTGTCTCCCTCTACTCTTCTCTCATTAGGCCAATCATCGAATACAATGCCCCATTTGGGATGTACCTCACTAGACACCTGCAACAACTGTAGTGGCCGCAAAAGTACCTCACAAAGAGGATCCTAGGCCTTAAACACTTGTCCTATATGGACAGACTCAAAAAACTCCAACTATTCTCTGTCTAATATAGCCTACTTAGAGGCGATCTCTGCTTGACTTACAAAGCCATGTCTGACCCAACTCTGTTAGAAATGTTACATCTAAAGAAATCCAAATCACTCCACACCACACACTCCAGAGACCTCAACCTCATTACCACAATCAACAGAGCATGCTGGAGGTTCATAACCCAGAGACTGCCCATGCTATGGAATAGACTTCCCATGCATGTCAAGCAGAGCACCTCACTGACCCTCTTCAAGAGAAATCTTGATGAGTGGATGGGAAATAGAAAATTCACGCCGGGGATCATTCCAGTGGATCTACTCGACAGACACACTAGGAACTAAGGTTAGGTGGCACAATGCCAGGGTAATCCTATGGGCTAGGCTTGTAAAGGTTCCAAGGCCATTAGCCTAGTACACACCTATGATCCTATGAACTATGAAATTCTGCATTCAGAGTTTCTCATGTATAAATATATGCATGCATGTTTGAATGTATTTATGCATTTATGTGTTTATGTGCTAATGACTTTATTATCTTAACTTTTTAAGTGGGCTGGTCTATATGCTCATTTCAGTAACAACTCAGGCTACAGAACCAAGAGTAAATTAAATAATAGTGTAGCCAAAAAAAGAAAGATACTTATTTCTTGATGGTTGTGGGAAGCTGAAATACTGACAGAGACCCCACATGATACATGGAGAGCACATAAATATCACACATACAGGAACTGGAAGTTAGGACTGACTCACAAACTATGGAGCTGAGAGACAGGAAGCCTGCAGTATGACTTCCAGAGAGGCATAGTGGCTAGTAGGGCTTAAACTTGTCTGAATCCTGGAATCATACTTTTTCTAGAATGAGTCAATGTTTCTTTTAAATCTAGCATGAAACACTTCAGTTCTCTTTAGTAGTGTTATGCCACCTCACTATCACAGTAGACAGTGAGAACGTAGACCTTTAAATGATTCTTAAAGTCTGAATACTATGTGTGTGGCAGAAAAGATCCAAAAACATACACATAAATTGTAGTAGCAGCTGCTGAGCCATATCTCTCAGTCCAGGTGCCAGATGCTTATTGACTGCCAGACTTTATTGGACAGAGATTGTTACACTGAATTATGTTATTCCCACTAACATCCTTCTGTTAATACAGAGCTTGAAAATATTTATGAAACAGGTTACTGATGCACACTAATTATTTTAACTCACTCATACCACTACCTCATTTCATTTAAGGCTTTCAACACATTTCTTCTTTTTGATCACACTGATGAATGCAGTGCTCTTACTAGTATGTCTCTATTTAACAGGACTTTGATTGTTCTACTCATGAACTTATTTGAGTATCCACATCCATTAGGCATGTTATTCTGCCAGTGATGAATGTTCAGTACCTTGCTGAGAGGGACTCTTCTCCATCTAATTCTCAGTACTCATAGTGTAGCAAGGCTAATATGACAATTGCCACCACACAAACTTGATAAGCTGGATTGGCCTCATACAGAAGAGTCCATGATGACTCAGAATTTACATAATGTTGAATGTATAATGTACTTTAAAAGACAATGATATATTGTGATCTACATCTGCATAATCCACTTTGTAGTGCTTTGTACTTTGGGCATACTGTTTCAGGTCTCATCAAGATGTATAATCTACTATGCATGTGGGATTTGAGAGGACATTGATGTGAGTATCAGTGTAGTAAATAAGACTAAGCAATATGACAAGGCCCCACTTGAAGTAAACCTGTAAATGTTAAACCAATTATAACCTTCAGTAATGGCATCCCATATTGAATGGTTGGATCAGCATTTTTAAAGCAATAAGCCAGAAATTCATTTATAAAATTCTATACTATAGACATTATAAAAATGGAAAATTTCATGACGACTAGACACCAAGACAGCTGTAGCCTTTATAAAGAGAGAGAGGTTGTCGTAAAAGACAGATACCTTAAGTACCCAGACAATAGAAAAAAAATACATAAACATACAAGTACATATATGTAGTTTTCTTACATATTAATATCTTTCTATATATTTTTTTCTGATATTTTGTTGAAAAAATATTCAGTTTCTTTAACATAGATCAGTACAGAACTGAATAATGCAGAAGAATTAAAGTAAGATGTGCACTGATTCAATGTTTGCAAGGTGTTTTTATGAGGAACTTTTGGAATCAGTCCAGAGTTAAATAAATTGAAACTCTAGTTTCATGAACATCAAAAAGACAATTAAGAGATAAGTAATAAAATTCTAATATAACACTATGTATGAGAACAGCTGTAATACTCATTAAGTGCTTTTCTCAACTGAATAATGTAGCCACAGTAACAGTTGATTTAAAACTATGTATATCTGAAACTAAATTGTAATTACACTTTCATTTAATAAACAGCTAATCTTAAGTTCATAATAACTAATTTAAAAGCTCTCCTACGAATGGTAAAATAGGCTGTTTTATCAAGGGCAGGATGTACTAGTGTCCGCACATTAAAGATAATGATGGTCTATTGACAACTCATTTAATCCTCTTCTTTCATCATCCTCTTGTTTATGATTCTATTCCCACAGAACCAGGCTTAGCATTTATTATCTACTAAATGGCATATTATCATTCAAAATGCAAGAACATGTTAACCTGACTAGCTTCGTAATAGGACTTCTTTCAAAACAGATGTGGCTATTTTTGTCTTTTTCGAATGTCTAAGGACACAGTGACATAGCTGTAATAATATGTAGTAGTAGTGGTAGCAGTTAACGTTAACCAGTGCATGTTAAATCATCTGGCAGAGAACAATGTAAAGAAAAAAGCAACACTATTGCATTATTCATCTAGGTATTTATTTTATAATGCAAAAGCACTTGTCTAAATTTAGTTAAGTTACTTAGAAGCACAAGAGTGCTCAAATTCACAGATTTAATGAACAGACGCATACAAGGATTTCAGCTGCATACAAGCATTTCACACATTATTTTTGATCCTCTGCCTGTCAGCACCATAATTCATAGACATTATGCACACTGTTGAAGTGGTGCACAAAAGAATGCATTTTTATTAATTGCACAATGTGCTGTAGTGACACAGACATTACTAATCACAATGATGTATTAATGCACAACACAGCACAGCAGAGAACAGCTGTTTAGTAATGTATGAGTTGTCTTTTTTACTATATAATGCTCCCCTGCCCTGCTGCACTCTGCTGTCATGCCTATATGTGATTCATAAAGATTTAACAGTTGTTCGGTATAATGGCGGAACTAGACTCAATATCATGTTATGGGAATGAAGGAATCTGTTGTTATTGGAGCTCCCATTGGCAGAAGTCCAGCAGTATTACCATACAGGGGCAGAGAAAGTTGTGGTTGTGGCAGCATTGCTACCTAGACCTGCACCCAGGAAGCTACATCGTTAATAGAGTTTTTCTTATGGGGTACATGATTTTTTTTTATCAGGAAAGAAATGGGACTGATGTGATCATAATCACTATAAAGTACATAGGAACATAAGATCAATAGCAGGCAAGTGATCACAGGGACAAAAAGAGGCCCTAGCCATATGCATAATTAAGTAGACACTCATTTAAAAGATCTTGCTATCCTTTATGAGTATCTAATAGTGCTCATCTGCCAAATCAGAATGGGCTGTATGTGATAAGCCTGATGTAAATCTCTGTCTACCCATGCAATCATCAGTACTAGCATTAAAGGCAGTCAAAGTAGTATTTGCTTGACCTGCATTGATAACTTTTTTCATTGGCTGGGATTATGTGGAGTTAGAAACTTACCCTGTCAGTGAATATTGTTTGCTGGTGTACATTTTTCTCTCTAGTATGGGTTTTCATAACTCCATTGATTTTGAAAAGAATTAAGAGCTCAAGGCCTAAACAACACGTTCTACATGGACCAACTCAAAGCTCTGTCATCATACTCTATATTTTACAGAATACTAAGAGTGACCTGTGTCTGGCTTACAAGGCATCTGGTGGATTTACTGCATATCAGCAAGTCAAACGGCATCAGAAATACTCAGTCTATAAATCTAAACCTGTTCTGCAACATCAGTAGAATGGTTTGGAAGGACAGGTATATTTCTCAGAGGATACCACTGCCATAAAACAAAGTTCATCCTTGTCCATTTTCAAGTTCAACTTAGATCTATGGATGGATGACAGAAAAATGTACTCCATGACTGCCCCCTGTGCTACTAATGGACAAATGCAGCCCCTAAATGTGTTAGCCCATGCATGAGTCCCCACAAATTATCTATGTTATGATCTCATTTAGTCTGATTTTGGATAATACATAATTATTGACTATGGGATGGGTAAGGCCAGTCTATAACTAAATGGCATAGGTTGTTTCAAGCAAGGGAAATTAGCTAAGCTTAAAATAACCTACAAGGCCAGCTAGCCTAGTACTTACCTATGAACCTAAATAATACTGGGTCTTTCATAGCTCAGGAAGGGACACATGGGTCACCTAGGAACAGTCAGTAGGCTACTGAGTATATAGAGAATTGTGTTAATCTAGTAACATTGTTGAAGGATTTACGGCCTTTTATTTTATTGTGCAAAAATTGTCTGGGTCTTCCCTGTTGAGTGGTACACTTTGATCTGTACACAGCAAAGGAGGTCATTTTACTTAAAGACTGGTACAATAAGGGAGGAGTACAGTACTAAGATGTCATTTTTGGATATTGAGGATGTTCAATATTAATTAAAATGAATTAAAATATTAATTAAAATCAAAATTAACGGGGCCATTTAAAAGGATTTCCTAAGTTACTCAGCTGGGACCATCCCATATGCAGTCTGTGAAATGCATACATTCCTGTAAGGGGGGGGGGGGGTCATCCACATGTGCATTTCATACACAGAGTAGCATGGATACACACACACACACACACACACACACACACACACACACACACACACACACACACACACACACACACACACACACAGAAACAGATCATATTACAAATATACCCTTTATGTCCTTCATGAGGAAATGACATGAGAATATTCACTTAGTTTCTGACAGGACCCTGCACTGATGTGACAAATTAAACCACACTGTGATGCAGATGAACAGCAGTACATAGGAATGAGTAAAGAGCTTAAGGTTATTATGTAACTTTTTGAACTGCCCTTTTTATTCTTGTGTCGTAGTAATAATGGATAGCACTTTCAACACACATCCTCAGCTTGGAACACTATGCAGCTTGTTCACATATGGCTGTGAATTGTACATAGGTGCTTAAAGTGTAGGGCACTCACTGCAGCCCTGCTGTGCATTCTCAGTATAGCCTGTCTCCAGGCTTACATTTCCCCCATGTTGTTGAGTCTCAGCATATAACTGTAATGCCTTCCTCCAGCAACACCTTCGGTGTATGTACAGTGAAACAGTAGCAAAACAGCCATATGCATTTTACTGTAAATAATTCATAGGTTCATAGGTTCATAGGTTCATACTAGGCTATCTGCCCGAGGGCATTTACAAACCTAGCCCATAGTTTTGTGGCTTACGCCACCCCTTTAGTATGGGGAACTATACCCATTATTTTGCTGTGCCTCTGTCGAGCGTCCCTGGGGTATATCTGCGATCTCCCATCCATTGGTCAAGATTTCTCTTGAACAAGGCCAGCGAGGTGCTCTGCCTCACATATACCGGGATTTTGTTCCACAGCATAGGGAGTCTTTGGGTGATGAATCTATCCCTCCAGCACGTCCTATTAATAGCCGTGTCGAGGTTTAAGTCTCCCGCCCTTGTGGCTCTGACGGATCTAGATTTTTTGAGGTAAAGCATATTCATCAAATCTGGGTTTGACATGGCCTTGTATGTCAGGCACAGTTCACCTCTGAGCAAGCGGTAAGCGACTGAATAGAGCTGAAGTTCTTTCAGTCTGGCAGCATAGGACAGATTTTTGAGACCCTTTATCCTTTTGGTGAGGAACTTTTGTGGCCTCTCCAGCTGCTGCAAGTGTCGGGTCAGATACATTCTGAATGGGGCATTGTACTCAATCATTGGTCTGATGAGTGATGAGTATAGGGAAACTATGACCTCCCTTGATCTAGATGTGAATCCCTTCATGATAAGGTGGGCAATGTAGAAGGTCTTCCTAACTACTTTAGCTACATGGGTGTCGAATGACAGGCTACTGTCAACCTGGGTCCCCAGGTCCCTGATAACTTCTTCTGTGCTCAGTGGATTGCCACCTATATGGTAGCTAGGGGTAACCTTGTTTTTCCCGAAGGGTATGACTATGCATTTTTTGGCATTTAACTTCAGGCCATGGCTCTGGCACCAGTTATCCGTTTCCGTGAGACCCTTCTGAAGGATATCTGTGTCAGATGTGTTTTCGACTACGGCGCCCAGTTTGCAGTCATCTGCAAACTTTGTCAGCCATAACCCTCCTGTGTTTGCTTGTACTTTGGAAAAGTAGATGCCAAACAAGAGTGGGCCCAGGACTGAGCCCTGTGGGACACCACTTGTGACAGGCTTTGAGTCTGACCTGGTGCCAGCAACTCTGACCCTGTGGGTTCTGTCACTCAGCCAGTTTGCAATCCATCTTGTGATGTATGGGTTAACATTTAAGCTGATGAGATTTTCAATGATACCCGAGTGGGGTATTGTATCAAAGGCTTTCGTCAGATCGAGGTAGGCTGTATGGACTGCCTTTCCCTCGTCAATGGCTTTGGTGACTGTTTCGAAAAAGTCAACCTAGTTTAAAAGGCATGATCTGCCTTTAACAAAGCCAAACTGGGTTGGATCCAAAGTCTGCAAATTCCCTATGTCTTTATTTATGAGATCCATTATGATCCTCTCCATGGCTTTGCAGATAAGGCTTGTCAAGCTAATGGGCCGGTAATTTCCAGGGTCGCTGGAGGCACCGCCTTTGTGAAGTGGGACCACCGTCGCAGTGCGCCACTCCCTGGGTACGTATCCAGAGGTGAGACTATGATTAAACAGCTGTCCTAGCTGTGGGTTTAATTCCTCATTGAGTTCTTGGAGCACACAGCCGGGGACACCATCAGGTCCCATGGATGCTGTGTTTTTTGCTTTGGAGAGAGCAGTTCTCACTTGGGCGTTAGAGATGTTTGGGGGGCTGCTATCGTTTGGTATAGATATCTCTCCTTTTGGGGGGGAGGGGGGGGTTTGCACTGAACCTGTCAGCCAGTATGTTGGCAATGTCTGTAGGATCAGTAATCTTCACATCATTTTAAACTAGTTCTGTGCATATCTGGGAGTTTCCTCCCAGGTTTCTAACATAGCTAAAGAAGGCCTTATGATTGTCTTTTGAGTCTTTAGCTATTTTTCTATCAAAGTTTGCTTTGGATGATTTTATGAGAGCTCTTAGTTTTTTACTTGTAGTGATCAAAGGTGTCTTACCTTTTAAGGATTTTGCTCTATCTTGTAGTAGCTTCCTCCTTTTGTTGTAGAGTTTGTTTATGGCTGGGGTCCACCAGACTGGACGCTTGCCTTTGGTACAAAGAGTCTTTGTTTTGCTTGGGATTGCCTTATCCATGCAGTCCTGTAGGTGCTGGTAGAAGGCATTTGTAAGTGATTCAGTGGCTTGAGTACTGTTTTCCGCCGGCTCGGGTGCCTTAAAGGAGACCACACTAGTCTTTAGATGTGTGAAGTCGGCTTTTGAGAAGTTCTTTACTGTGGTCTTTTTTATTTCAGGTGGGGGTGGGATGAGGACCTCCAGTGAGATTAGTTTGTGATCTGATCTCACCAGTGAGGGGTATACTTCCAGTGTTGAACATTGTGCTCCCATGTTCGTGATGATGAGATCAAGTATGTTTTCTCCTCTTGTGGGGGTGGTGACTAGTTGTTCCATGGCATTTGAGTTTATGAATTCCAGGAACTTTTGGGCTAGGGTGTTTGGGCTTGAGTAGTGTTCCCAGTCTATATTAGGGTAATTGAAGTCACCTAGTATGATGGTGTTTGGAGATACATTTATCCCCTCCAGTGTTTTCAGGAAAGCCATGTGAGGTTCCTGAGTTTGTGAGGGTGGCCTGTAACATGCTACAATTTGCAGAGCAGTCTTGCCTATGGTTAATTGCACCTGGATGGTCTCCGATGCATCGTGCGTTGCCACCAATCTTGAGGTGTGGGTGTCCTTGATGAATACGGATACCCCCCCTCCTTTCTTGGTATTGTCCGGATTTTGGGGCCGGAACGCATGATATGAGGTAAAACCTGATAGTGCTGGGGTGCTCTCAGGAGCCTTGAACCAGGTTTCTGTCACAGCACAGACATCGATGTTCTCCATACTGAGAAGGGCCTCGAGTGCGTGCATTTTGAGATTGAGACTTCTGGCATTGAGCAGCATTACCCTTAGTTTTTTTCCTTTTTTGTGTTCTAGGGTGGTAGGTTTAGAATTTGAGCCTTGCCTAAAAAAGGCACTATGGGGGTGGCAAGAGCCTTTGCCAATATCCGGAATCCCAGGGGTGACAGGTGCAAGCCGTCCCTTGTGAAGCAGCGTGGCTTGTCCAGCATGTCATTCCAGGCAGACAGACATTGGATCCCCTTTGAATGACACCAGAGTTTAAGCCAATTGTTAAAGCTGATCATCTTATCTCTGTATTGTGGCATCATTCTTGGTGAAGGTAGGATGCATTAGCACATGCAGATAGGAAGGAGATGCTAATGATCACTCTTCTGCTCTACACATTTTGTTTCCCTCAGCAATGTGTACAGACCATATGACCAGAAGTGTAACATTAAGAAAATGCTCTAATGGGGGCATGGCTAATATGATGAGCAATTAACAGCACTGCTTTGTAGCTCTACTTCATTTTAACATCTCTGACAGTATTTTTACTAAAAAATCTCAATTCAAAACTTGATAGACTTATAGTTGAACTTCTGCTGAAAGATTTACTACAACAAATAAGTTTGCAACTCTTTTATTTGCTTTTTCCTGTCAAGAAAATTAAAAAAGAACTAATTGTCTCAGAATTAGCCACTCTAAGCCCAGTGTACAGGACAGTACTATGAAAAAAGGCATGCAGGCTATACAAAGTAACATCAGTAATCTATCTGTAAAGACAGATGAATTAGAAACCAAAATGGACAAATTTAAACAGGAAAGTAAAAAAAAAAAGTTGAAATGCTTAGTAAATCTCTTAAACAACAATCATCCCAAATCTCGAGTATAGAAGAGGCAATGTCTGATTTTGATGAAAGATTACTTGCAAATGAGATTAACACTGAATTTCTTCTGAAGCAAACAACTTATGCCAGGAAAAAATAGAAGACTTAGATAACAGATCTAGAAGGAATAAATCAGGATTTGCAGGATTCCTGGAAAACAAGAGGGAGAAAGTACAATTCAATTCCTTAATACCTGGCTGCCTAAAACTTTGAACCTGGCTGAAGATTTTTTCTTTGTAATTGAATGGGCATATAGATCACTTTTTAACTCATCTTTTAAAAAAACACCTTCACTAAGGTCAGTGATTGTGAGATTTTTCTCAAGTCAAGATAAGGATTTAGTCTTAAAAGCTTCTTGGACTAATTGTCCAGTTAAAGAAAATGCTATAAATTTGACAATGACTACTCAACATTAGTGATGTCAAAGAGAAAAGCATGTATGACACTTTTTAAAAGCTTAAATAAAAACAATGGGCCGAATTCATGAAGGCTTGCACGGAGTCCTAGAGTAGAGTAAGACTCCATGCAGCCATCATGTCCGACGAGCGATCCAGGAACAGCCTGCAGGGGCATGAAAGAGAGCTGCTAAAATGGCTGTTACACGGATAGGACTGGGATATGCAAATTACTTCAATTGCAGGCAAAAGACATGCAAATGAGGTAGATTTGCGATTCAGGAAACCCAAACCTGTCCTAGTAAGAGCAGTGTTATTTGTAGAAATGTACTCAGTTGACAACTGAGTACCGTTCTGCAAATAGCAAAATGGAGCCATGATAGCTCCAAATAAAGGTTGCATCCAGTGCAGGAAGCATGCCAGTGGCCAAATATACAGATATTGGAAATGTTTCCTGATGCAATATGAAAATAAAAAAAGTTTTTTTCTCCGATTTCTGATGTTTAAGCGTAGAGCAGCGCCGCGCAAACCGGCTGCACTCTAAAACCCAGAAAACTAAAAATTAAAACCCACAAATGTGGATCTTATTTAAATTGTTAATGTACAATGCAAGGGAATGGCAGGCTGAAGACAACATGGCCACCAAGTACAGGTTGCTAACGAGGGAAGCTCAGTCTAAGAGATGTAACCAAGCATTAGTAGGCAATCCTATGTAAATGAGGGTTAGGATAGTGAATCGCAAGTTTACAAAGCAAATGAGCAGTCAGTGGAGTGTAGGAGTAGGATAAGGGAAGTAACAGAATAGAAGATAGGTGACATCACAAGGGGGGTATGTATGAAAGAAGTGACGCTCATTGGAGCAGATTGGCATGTGTCTGCTGTCATTTACACATCATGGAAAGAGGTGTGTCAAAAGGTAGGCTAGGGAAAGGCAAGAAATGGAAGGTGTATGCCATGGATAACACCAAAGTTTCTTGCTGAGATTGCATGCGTGCGTGTGCATGCCTGTAAACCCGAGTAAGACAGAGTGTGCGCGTGTAAGTGTGAGTGATCGCGTTTAAGCCGAAGTAAGCATGTATAAGGCTGTTTAAAGAGTTGTAAGCATGTTTGCGCTGGTGTGCACGCATTTTAACCAGAATAAGCAAGTTTTAGTCCATGTAAGCATGTGTGCGTGCATGTTAGCTGCTGTTCGCGTGTTTGTGCTTGTGTGCACGGCGCTCCCCCCTGAGGAAACAGAAAGGAAAAAGGAAGCACAACAAATAGTAGGAAGCTACCAGGCAGTACTAGCAGAGCTAGCAGGTGAAAACAATCAGAATCAGGCAATTACACAGGCAGTACACTAGCCCAGCCCAGCCTAGCACTTAAAACTCTGCAAACAACAGACCATTATGTTTCTCACAACAGACACTGCAGTAAGCTAATAGAAGTGAAAACTGAAAAAGCTTTACTGAGACAAAGAAATGTTAGGGGCTGCCATTGCTGTTATAAGGTGACATATGCAACATGCTGAGGGTGGTGACAATGGAAATGCTGCTGGACAACCCACAGTGAGGAGACGGAGAAGAGTGTACAGGCCCAGGGTAACCTACCAGGAGCTGCATGAGCTGGTGATAGTGGAGCACTCTAGAGTGGACAGAGACCTCCTGCAGACAATTGTTGAGCTGTGCAGGCCACACCTCACACACAGAACCAACAGACGGGAACCCATCCCAGTGGAAACCAAGGTATGTGTTGGCCTAAGAATATTAGCAACAGGTACCTTCCAGAGACCAACTGGTGATATGATGGAGATTTCACAGGCATCAGCATCCAGAGTACTGCACCAGTTCCTGGACGCCATGTCAGCACATGTCAGTGATCATGTATATTTCCCCAATTCCCGTGAGGTATTGGCCAGCAATATGTGTCTCTTCCAGCAAATAACGGAATACTCTGAGGTAGTGGGTGCAATAGACTGTACACACATACGCATGAAAGCACCAGCCGGCAAGCGGGGTAGGGTCTACTTCAACCGCAAGGGCTTTCCCTCCATCAACTGCCAGGTTGTTTGTGATGCCCAGGGCATAATACTGAATGTGTGTGCAGGCTGCCCTGGAAGCTACCATGATTCTCATATCTGGCATCTGACACAGCTGTACCAGTCAATTGCCAATGGGGACATCCAACATGGTCACCTAGTGGGGGATGCTGGCTATGCATTGGAGCCGTGGCTGATGACACCTATCAGAAACACCTGAACAGGAATGCCATAATGAGGCACACGCACAAACACGTAATGTAATAGAGCATGTGTTTGGGCTGCTCAAGTCACGGTTCCGGTGCCTGGACACATCTGGTGGAGCCTTGCAGTACTCACCAACTACATGTACACAAATTGTCATGGTATGTGCTATGCTACATAATATGATCCTGCAAAAACAGCTGCAGCAGGACAAGCATAGGCCTAGGCCAAACAGCCCATCACCATTGCCAAGGCCATCACAGGCAGAGCGTGAATCAGAGGAGGAACAACCTGAGCCTGCCCCATTAGGCAGAAGGAGGCATGCCCAGTATGCTTTGGCCTTGGCAAAGAGGCAACACATAGCACATACACTGGCTCAGTAGGAACTCTGGAAATGATACCTCTCTCTGACTCGCACATATAGTAAAAGGGATGCCTAAGTTGACACTACCTGCTTTCAAACATGTACAGGGATTGTAGTATGTGCATCCGACATAGGCAGCCCTGCAGCACCACCTAAGGCATGATTGCCATGTGTTAAGCAATATAAAGCAGTGCTAAACAGCATTTACCACCATGTAGTTTATACAAACAAAATCGCACACACCAACTAGCACAACTGTGGTCAATGTTGAGTAATATTGGGCAACGTCCAGCAATGTTGGTGAATATTGAGCAATGTCGGACAAGCCTGGTCTAAGTAGGGCATAGTTGAACAAAAGCCAACATGCTCATATTTGTTTAACTGGCCCTTAAGCAGCCTGGTCTGCTCAGTATGAAAATATAAAGCAGTGATGGGCTTCGAACCCATGATATTGTACACTATAGTCAAAGTACTGAACCACTAAACCATGACAGTCTTGCAGTGGTCAGCCTGTATGAAGGAATATTGATAAGTCTATGCAAAGTATCTCATGGAAACCCTGCAGGCACAGCATAATCCCTGTCGAGTTATGACACAAAAGTGAGTCCTGCAGTAAGAACAGAAACTGACTTCCAACACACACACACACACACAGTATAAATGTTAATATTGGTCATGTTCACACACATCAACAAATGTAGTGGACCTCAGCAACATACTGAAAGGTCACACTGGGCATGCTCACACACTTGAATAAATGAGACAAATGTCAGGCAACAAAACACAGAAAGCCTGAACTGGGCATGCTCACACATTTAGGCCATGTCAGAGTACAGCAGTGGGCCACGCACATCTGGCAGTTGCATGTGTTAACCCAGGAACCTGTCACTATCCAGCAGTCCATCCTCTGCACACAGTTATATGACAACAGCCACATCTATAATATAGTGGAACCCTGTCATAATCAAATATGTTCTGCAGATACCAAAGTTGTTCATAGAAACTGGTAAAGCAAAGACGATAAAGACCTGCAAACATTATCAGCAATAAACATTGTGCATCCTGAACATTAGCATAGATTCAGAGGTTGATACTAGGCTATCTGCCCTAGGGCATATACAAGCCTAGCCAGAGTGCATTTGGCATTCACAACTCTGTCAGATTACTACACTGTGTGTTTAAATTGTAGGTCACACAAGATAGCCCATGTACGTTTAGGCTAGTGTGCCTCTGTCTAGCAGGGACACAGAAGATATCCCAGGGGTAAACATACGATCGCCCATACAGGCATCAAGATGTCTCCTATAGGTGGTCAGTGGGTGGCTCTGCCTATGTGAAACTAGGATTACAATCTGGAGTGAGTGGAGGCTCTGGGATAAGAATCTGTCCATCCAGCATATCCTATTAACATCTGTGCTGAGGTATAAGTCCCTGGAGTGTGTAGCTCTAAGGGAGTCGGATATCCTGAGGTGGAGCATGTCCAGTAAATCTGGATTGGGTATATCTGTAAACAACAGGCACACATCATATCCGAGTAGGTGGTAAGCAACTGAGTAGAGCTGGAGTTACTGCATCCGAACTGTGCAGGGCATCTGTGTGAGTCCCTAGATCTGCTTGGTGAGGAACTTTTCTGGCCAGTACAGTTGCTGCAGGTGTCGGGTAAGGTACACCCCAAATGTGGCATTGTAATCAAGCATGGTTGTGATGAGTATAGGGGCACAATGACCTCACTCGATCTAGATGTGAAACCATATGGGATAAGGTGGCCCACATAGAAGGTGTGTCCAACCACTTTGGCAATGTGAATGTCAAAGGCGACAGTACGAACAAGTCATGTCCCCAAACCCCTAACAACTCCTACCATATGTAATGGAGTACTACCTATGTGGTAATTTGTGGGCATGTTGTTATTCCCAAAGGGGATGACTATGCAACTAATGGCATTTAGCTGTAGGGCATGGCTCAGGCACCAGTCATCCATCTCTGTGAGACCCTGTTTGAGTGTGCATGTGGCAGCTGGAGAGTTGATCATGGCACCCAGTTTGCAGTCAAGTGCAAACATGTTCAGCCATATTCCCCCTGTGGTAGCCTGTACGTCAGACAAATATATACTGAACAAGAGAGGTCCCAGGACTGAGCCATGTGGGATGCCATGTGTAACTGGTGTATAGTCAGACATGGCACCTGCAATTCTGACCATGTGGATGCTATCCCTGATCCAGGTAGCAATCCATCGTGTGAGATATGTGTCCATATCGACGCTGGTGAGCCTATGCATAATGGCCCAGTGGGTTATTGTGTTGAAGGGTTTTGCAAGGTTCAGATAGGCTTTGTGGACAACCGTTCCTATGTTGATGGACCTGTTAACCGTTTAAAGAATACAAACAGGTTCAAGAGGCAAGATCTGCTCACAACAATGCTGAAATGTGTAGGACACAGTGTCTGTAGGTTCCCAATGTCTATGTATATGAGTCCCATGACAATACGCTCCATAGCTTTGCAGAACAGGCTAGTTAGGCTTATAGGGCAATATTGTCTGTGGTCCGTTGAGGCACCAACTCTGTGGAGTGAGACCACTGTCACTGTATGCCATTCCTTGGGTACATATCCTGTAGTAACTCCAATATTGAACAGTGATGTAATGTGAGGGTTACGTCTGTCATGAAGCTCGTGTAAGATGCAGGCCGGGTCCCATTGATACTGTGATGTACGCTTTGGGGAGGGCAGCACTCACCTGTTACTGTGTGATGTCAGGGAGGTTATACTCTGTTGGGATGGATAGTTGCTCCTTAGGGGGGATGGGGGGAGACATCTGCACTGAACCTGTTTGCCAGGATGTTGGCAATGCCAGTGGGTTCAGGGTACGTTTAGTCAGTATGCAGTAACTCACAGCATATCACTGAGTGTCCACCCAGGTTCCTGACATAACTGAAGAAGGCCGTGTGATAGTCCTATATGTCTGGTGCAATTGTCTGGTAGAAGCGGCCCTTAGAAAAGTTCATGAGTGATCGCAGCTGTCTGCTAGTACAGATCACAGATGCCTTCCCAGTCTGGGATTGTGCTCTATCATGTAGTAGCATCCTCCTGACATTGTACAGCTTATTAATGGCTGGGGTCTACCAGTCAGGTCCCCTGCCATAGGAGTAGAGAGTCCTGTTGTTATTTGGGATAGCACAATCCATACAGTCCACTAGGTGTCCATAGAATGTGTATGCAAAGGATTCAGCAGTTTGAGCCATATTTGCCACTGTCTCAGGGTCTCTGATGGATACCACCTTGCTTTGGTGAAGTGAGACATTGGCTCATGAGAAGTTCGCCAAGATTACCCAGGATGGGTGTGTGGAGGGTATATGTATGTCCAGTGAGATACATGTATGCTCGGACCTTACCAATGAGGGGTATATCGCTGGTGTGGAACATAGAGTCCCCATGTTGGTGATGATCAGGTACAATATGTATTCCCCCTTGTGGCTGTGCTAACTGTCTGTGCCATAGCATATGAGTCTGCAAATTGTAGTGACTGTTGGGTGATGGTGTTGGGGCTTGAGTAGTATCCCCAGTCAATATTTGAGTATATGAAGTCACCCAATATAATGGTGTTTGTGGAGACCTTCATATTCTCCATAGTTCCCATGAAAGCCAAGTGTGGTTCCTGAGTTTGGGAGGGTGGTCTACAGCAGGCAACAAACTGAAAGGCAGTTTTGCACAATGGTAGTTGTATATGTATGATCTGTGATGCTTTGTGCAGTGCTACTAACCCGTAGGTGTGTGTATCTGTGATGTATATGGATACTCCCCCTAGTTGTGTTGTCTGTTCCAAGTCTTGTTGTCAGAAAGCATGGTATGAAACATAATCTGGTAGTGCTGGTGTGCATAAGTGAGCCTGAACCAGGCGTCTGTTAGTACACAGATATCGCTATCCTCCATACTGAGGAGAGTCCTGAGTGGCCACATCTGGTGTTGAGCAGCATTACCCTTAGTTTCATTTAACCTGTAATGTCTATGGAGGTGGGTTTGTCTTTTGAGCCCTGCTTAAAAAAGGCACTATGGTGGTAGCAAGAGCCTTAGCCAGCATTCAAAATCCAAGGGTGACAGGTGCAAGCTGTCCATAGTGAAGCTATGTGGCATGTTGAGCATGTCACCACAGGCTGACAGACACTGTATCCCCTATGAATGAAACAAATTTGTTAGGCAACTGTTAAACATGATATGTTTGTCTGTATACTGTGACATCATAATTGGTGGGTGTAACATGCTAGACAAGGTCAGGGTCATACTGGCCTGGGCTACATGATCAGAGTGTTCCTCCATGTATCATGTCATGTGGTCCAGGGAGTAACGTCTGAGGTTTTACGCACCAGCATGGACAATGATGGTGCCAGTCCTGTACTTGCTTTGGAGTGACCTGACTGCCTGTGTTATGTGGCAGATCCTGGCACCCGACAGACAGTCCAAAGTGACTATTCCCTTGTTAGGGCTGGTGAGTGGTACGTCAGAGTGTCTGACAATAAGTGTTGCCTATTACAAGTGTATTAGGTGTGTTGTTTAGCCCGAAGGGCAGTGACTGTGTGGCACACTGACATTGTGAAATATCTGATATGTGGGTATTGTAGTGGGGTAGCAGTTATGTGTGTGTCTGCTTTGGAGGTCTCTGCTGCTTAGGCAGAGTACATTTACAGCATCCGAGTATGTCTATGTGTGATAATGTGGTTTGAGTGCTGTCTCTAGAGGATATGTGAGACTGATATGTGATGTGTGTGGTTACCTTCACCACCTGAAAGACTGTGCCAGTCATGGGTCGAAAGAGTTCAGCACCCTGTATGTCTCTATAGGTGCATCTCACACATATATCTGAGTTTGTTGGGAGGAGGAGAGGGTTGTCTGTGTACATGAGGCAGATGTGACATTGTGTCAATATCACAATATTCACCAGCTGGACTGGAGAGTACACACAAAACCGACCCCTGGACATGCCAGGATATTATGATGACATACTCTGTAGCCTGATCACAAAGGATCAGTAGAGTGTTAAGTGTGTAAAAGAGTATAACAGGGATTAGTGCTCATGTCCATTGGTGTTTTGTAAAGAGTAGCTGAGAAGGAGTCCAGACTGAATCATGACACCTCCTTCAGCTATGTCATAAATAGCAATGTACACCCATATACGTCCTGAGTCAGGGCCAACTGTACCTGATTGACAATGCTGACATCCTGACAGACAGGCCCATATGTACATATCCACATCCCACTGACAATAGGCCATATCATCATACCAGGAGATATCACATGTAGAATGGATGAGCAGCTACCCCCACTGCCAAAAGCATGGCAGCAAGTGGAATACATTGATTCCCAATATGTGTCATGCACAAACTACAGAACAAACAGATCCTGCACCTGAACAGTCAGCTGAGCCTCACCCCCTACACAGGATGTGGAACCGTTGAATGTGTCACAGCAACATATGGCACTCCCCACAAGTGTTGGTGCACAACACACCATGGGAAGGCAAGTCCAGTACGCCGATGAAGTCTGATCTGCAAGGTCATGGAGTCCATCATGGTTGCAGTCATAAACAGAGCTATTGGAAGCTGACATACACACAACCCTACCAACTGCGGTATGATCATGTGCGGATCATGGTTCCCAAACATGCTAGACTGTTTGCAAGACAGCCACCCGGGACATACATCAATGAACACATCTACACATGTCTCACATAGACTTTGAATCGCCCTTTATCAACATCCCAGACACATGTAGTATCCACAAAACCAACAAGCTGTGCATAAATATGTGTTGACATATGATGGAATGTCAGTGTGTCCACAGATAGATCACACAAGGTAAGGATTATGAGGATTTGTTCAAGCTGTTGACACCTGCTGACCCACATGGACCATTCCTGGAATGGCATAAAACAAAGTG
>NC_056737.1:1647273731-1647408731 GCF_019279795.1 Protopterus annectens | reverse complement strand
GTGGTGTAGTGGTACTCCATGCAGACTGGTGAGACCAAGGTCTGGGGTTCGAGACTGACAGTTGTATTTTATTCTGCTGCTGAGCAATACAAGGGCCCTGTCATACAGAGTGACTAAGGCACTTTTAAGCAGTTATAAGCAGGTTTGTGTGGGTTTGCTCGACGCTTAGCGATGTTTAGCTAAGCGCACACAAGCTCACACTCGCGCACCCCCGCTAACTACTGCTTAAAAGTGCTTACTCCCACTAACCCCCGCACTAATTTCTTTGAAAGAAAAGAAAATGGGGAGATAGGAAAGTGGTGAAAAAGGGGGCACAAAGAGGGAAAGACAGTAGGGAAACCAGCTGGGATGTGCAGGAAGGGTGTAGGGAAGGCCCATAGCTGCCCATTTCTGTACCAGCAACAGCTGTGCATATGTTCGTAATTTGCTGTGAAATTTGCAACCTTCCACCCCTGAGAGAGGGGTGAGGACAACAGAGTATGTTGTACTGCCAATTATAATTATCAGTTTACATGTCCGGCAGACATGTGTGTGAAATGGGCAGCTATGTATGGGTCGTAATATTTTTGTGGGAACAGATTGCCCTTTTTTTTAATTTTTTTTTCAGGTGAGAGAGGAATGTGAGGTAGGGGATGTAGGTATATTTGGGGAGGTAGGTTGGGGAGGTAAACAGACAAGACAAACAAGATGCATACAGGGGCAGAATTTGACACATGGGTTGGGTGAACACAATTGATGGGGAAGGTTGTTTGGAAATCGCAAGCCCATGAGCCCACAGATGGCAACAGTGGAACTGAGATACCCACCCATGGGCAGTCACCACTGCACCTTCACAGCCCCGAGGATGGCTGTGCTGGGGGCTGCGTAGGATGGGCAGGCTCACCTATGAGATGCGCCACTCTCGCCTCAAGCTGGCGTAGGGTATCAGCGACTGAACGCTGGATCTCCCTACGCACCACAACCTGGACCCGTCGAAGTGTAACAGGTGGCCATTCTCCGCCCACGCTTGCACGGTGGGGGACAAGCCCCATCCCCTGCAGCGCTTCCACCCGAAGGTAGCACAGGACCAACGGAGGAGGGGAGCCCGGGCTGGGCACCAGACCTGCTGGTGCCAGGTGCACTCGCCGGCTGAGGAGGGACAGGTGGGTCCGCTGGGACCGGCCTTCCCATACGTTTTGTGATTCGGTGTGTTTAATTACAACATAAGCAAAACAGCATTCCAGATTAGTTGTAACAGCATGCAATAATATTCCCATTAACCCAACACACCAAGGGTACAACAGTTGAACAGCAAGCATACCACATGCATATATTGAACCACAGTGGTTATTCCAACAGCATGCAGGGATGTTTGGTAGCAACAGGCCACCATGATTGGGGTGTTCAAACAGGGCACATGCATCAACGTAAATGCAAATATTTATAGAACAATAGGACATATGTCCCAACAAATATTTAAGATTACACATAGCCATTGAGGTGTGGAATTGCATGGTTTATGCACATACAGTAGGGTGTAGAAAATACTTCGGTTAACATCTTTTAATGACCTTTTCATCTACACTACATTCCTAGTGACTGCAAGTGTATATCCCCTACATGTATTATTACACTTGCCACCATACATTAGGTTGTGTAATGGGTTTGGCTAGTTCAATATATGCCTGATCTATATCTGACAAACTAACTGTCCAGGATGCAGATGTTACAGCTACATATTTCTTGATTGCATTTATATTTTTTTTATCTACATATCTGGGATGTTTTCACATGACATTTTCACTTCGATTTATACAGAACCCTGCATTTCTTGACACACACTCACATTTTTGGGGAAAATATAACATGCTATACATGTGCCAGTTTTACTTATTCATGCCAGCCAGTAACTGACTGTTGTGGACTGTATATATGTTTCCCAGCTATGAGCACTTCCATCACCTATATATATGGGACTGCACAACTCTGGGCTGCCAGTACCTTTTCAAACAGTACTGTTTGTATAATGCAAGGGTACAACAATATTTCAGACTCTGTGACACAGACACACTCTGGGTTTTAGACCTTTATTAATGACATTACACACTTTTCCACAGGCTCACTCCTTTATTTGTTTTATCGGTGTATATGGCAGACATGTTCACAACATATTATACCTTTATTAATAGGTTAGCACAGTCTTTTTTCAGGCTCACTCACTTATTTTATATGACAGTGCCTGCAGAGATATTATTCCAGACATATGCTACCTTTCTTAATGGGTTTCTACACTCTATTTCTGCCTCTCTGACATTTTTATCTGACAGTACATGCAGAGGACTTATTCAGGCAATTTTATGACTGTATTATTGGACTACAACACTTTCTTTCATGCTCTCTCCCATATTTTATATAACAATACATGCAGAATAATCACTAACCTGCCTGGTGGCGCAGCCTTAGCAGCCTATCAGCATAGGGTTGCTGATTCATAGGACAGTCACCTGCAGCTGTAAAGTAAATGAGGGGATATTGAGACATACCAATCCGTTATACATACTCCATTATCAATTCTTACATACTGCATTTCATGGCTACATACTCAGTTGTGGGGCATCCCGCATCCCATGGGCCTCCTGTATCCACTGGTTCAGGCGGTCCTGCTTTCATCTCTTCAGGTCTGCATGGTGGTGACGGACCTGCTCACCAGCCCGAGGAACGCCTGTGGCACTGGTGAGGTCACGAGCTAACCGGTTCCAAGCCTCTGCCTTGTACTCCATCCTTTGGAAATGGCCCTGCAGGAGTCTTGACTCATGATGGTGGACAAGGAGCCAAACCATGTATTTGGACTCCTCGATGCCCCAACGTTGCGCTCGGAAGCGTGTTCCCTCTCCGACACCAGACATTCTAACTGCAGATGTGAGCTACAATCAGTTATGGTGTGTATTCCCACCTGTTGGGCTTAAATATGCCGCATTTCCCGCACTTTTTTGTGATTGGCCATTTTGTAAAGTTCTTGGCTGACTGCAGACCTGCTTAGTAATGGTTAAACTATCATTCGTAAGTATATGAATGTTAACAGTGGATGCTTTCCCTATGTTGTCATGCCTTAGTGGTTCTGTACATTGCTTCTGATGCACAGAGTTCTGGGTTTGAACCTTGTCATTCATTTTATTTTCATACTGTCCAGACAGGCTAGGGGGTGTGGCTGCATTTAAGCAACTTTGCTCTACATTGCTCCTCAGTGCCCTATGGTGCCCTGGTTGGCGCGGCGCGCATGTCCGTGCAAACACATTGCACTAGGTAAAGCACTTTTAAACTTTGGGCAACTCTATTGCACTGGGTAAAGCCTATTAAACTATGAGCAACTCTGTTTAGCTGGATAAAGCACTATTAAACTATGGGCACCTCTGCTTAGCTGGGTAAAGAGCTATTAAACTATGGGCACCTCTGTTGAGCTGGATAAAGCGCTGCTTAACGGCAGGCTATTCTATATCTGGATCCTTTAAAAATATATATTTTGTTCACTGATACATTGGCCATTTCACTGCTTTTAATAATATTTTAATCATATATGTCTGGTATTATTTCAAATACTGATGTAAAGCATAAATAAGAAGGGGAGTGGTGGAACTCGAACCGTGAATGCCTCCTCTTTGTGCATACGCTCTACCATTATGCTATTGCAATTTGGTATGATTTGCATAAACATTCTTTCTTATGCTCTTCCATGTCGGAATTGCTAACTATAGCTAAGCAATGGGCACACCTGCCCACACACGCACAAATACTGGCAGCTATATCATGGATTAAAAAATAAATAAATAAATATTTTACTTTTTATAACTGTGATGGGGGTTTACAGTGTCAGGGTGTGTGGTGTTGGGTGCAATTACATTTGAGCGAACTCGATCTTGTGTGTTGACATTTTGCTTTTACTACATTTGCAGAGGCATGGACATTTAGACTGCTCGGCAGTCAGACACGCCCCTTGCTTTCATACTCGGTCCGTGTAGGAGTTACGTTTGAGTCAGCATGCCCTCATGAATATTCATGGCATGCTGACGTCATACCGTTCAACTGCAGCCTCCGAGTAAGACTTATTAAGTCTTACACGGAGGATTTGTGAATCTGTGGGAATATTAAAGTGCAAATCTTGTTTCAATCAAAAATAAGGATTCACCTTCCAGAAGGAAAGAAGATTTTTAACACCTTGGAAGATGCAGTGGACTTTATACAGAAAGATAAAATCATAGAAAAAAACAGAAGGAATGGACTGGAAACTATCAACTTCTTTGAAGAGAAATGCAACAAGATATGACTGGTTAATAAAAGACAAAACAGTAAAAAACTGAAGGACAAATGAAAATCAATGTGTTTCATGGTTATGAATTCTTATTAATTTAAAGAAGTGCTTGAATATTTATGCACAGGTGTTAAATATTAATTTTTACAAGGTGAATTTCTTTCTTTCCATACTTCAAGTGGTTACTAGTTCTCTTTTTAAAATGTTGCAGTTTGATTCTTTTAGCTATATATGAAATTAAAGCCACTTATTTTCATGTAGAGATTAAAAGGTTAAACCATACATGTTATTAAAAGTTAATCATTATTATGATGAATCTTATGTTAGATGGCTGTTAGGTGGCACACTTTCTGATATCTTGGCATAGCTGAATAATGCACTATTAAATACAATGCAAGATGCAAAAAATGACTCTTAAAATGCATGTTAAGTTACATTCTGGGCTCTTAAAATGGTCCAGTAGTGTGCTACTGATAGTATACTTGACATTCAATAGCATCCAGGAAAGACATGCTATGTTATAAACAAAGTATAAAAATATAGCTTTTTACATATATAAAAGTTACCATTGGAATGATATCAAATAATTAGACTTTTACATGTTAAAACTGGATCACACATGACTGTCATTCTTTTAATGCAAGTTTATATGTTATATCTCCTTTAAAAAATGTCTGCTTTATATTAAACATCTCATTCAAATAGTGCTTGCATTAAATGCTATTTCTTAGTGCAATTGCTTTTTAGTGGTTGGGATACTTTGTGAAGTTTTTTGTTGTTTTTTTGGTGGTTTATAGAGGATTGAGGGATTGATGTGTGGTGTGGAGGGTCTATATTAAATTATTGAATGGAACAAATGTCCAATGGCTGGATTATCAAAAGTGCTATTCATTGAGTTCTGGTTTGTGGGATCGGAGTACAGTGAAGACTGGGAATGTTGCCCTTTCCTCACTGTAGTGTGATCTCGGAGTTGGTATATATAATTAGCGGGGGTGTGGAGGATGCAGCCCCCCACAAAACCAAGTAATGTGAAAGGCACTTTCTATATTTCAGCCATTCAACATTCGTTCTGTTCGATAATTTAATATAAACCCAGTGCGCAGGTGGCTTGGATTTACTTGCAAGCATTTTTTTATGAATTGTGACTGATGGACTGTTTAGTTTCAAGCCCTTCTCATGAAAACCAGCACTGTTGTGATTCTGTGGAAGTTCTGAAAATTCCAAAACTGTCCAGGTTACTTCTTCCTGTCTAAAAGTAATTAATCATAATATTTTGAATAATATGCTAATATGTCAATGAATACAAGTTAGATAATAAGCAAAAGACAGTGAATTGCATTCTAAATCACTGTCAGTTATTAAATAGTACTGAATGCTTGTAGTATACCAAAGTAATAGTTTATATGCTAGCCTATAGAATGATACTTCTAATAAAAAGTAGGATTGTGTTTCTCTGTTATTGTCTCTTTTGAGTAATAGCAAAACCTAATATCTCAGAACAATTTATTATGGAAAGTTTGGATCTTAAACAGGTATGAATTTTCAGATGTTTGTTCAGATACTATTAGACACAACATTTAAGGAAAAAATAGGACTGATTCTGACAATAGTACTAGATTAAAGAATATCAAATATATAAGGATAAATATAAATGTTCTATTATATGATACTCTACACTAGGATTATAGCTGAAATATAAAACTTAGGAATATAGTAACAGTACAAAACATAGTATACAAACAGAAATAGAAAGAGATCAGAATACGTGAATATGCATATAATTAAAGAATATATATATGTCTACAAATGTAGGAGGTTGGCTTACTGATGAATGTGTTCACCTTATAGACACAAAGTGCAGGATTTGATTCTCACATGAGGTAATTGACTGGGCTTGGAATAACCCACAAGGACAATTAGCATGGTACTAATTTATGAACTTATGATCCTTTGAACAACTTTACACAGAGTAAATAAAATAGAAAAAATATATAAAATCATGTAGCATATAAATGAATAAATATGAAAATGGCAACTGACTTCCTCCTTATAGGAGACCAGGGACATAATGTGAGTTATGGGAAAAGATGGTTGTAGATGTATTCAGTTTGGTCAACTTATAATAAAGATTCTGAACACCTGTTTAACTTTTCTTATTCATAATAACTCACTGATGGGCTTTTTTTAAGATGATGCATACTAAAACTACGAGACGCATTAATATGAATCAGAAGCATGAGCTAAGCATAATGGTGAGTTTGAGAGGTAGTTTGTTCATCATTTACAATGGACTAGGAATAAAATATTCCATGGTAGAATGTTTTAGGGTTATATCATTATGCAATTTTTTATTTCTTTCAAAAGTTTTGTCCATAGCTGAAGATATCATATTGTTATATATAAAGTATATAATAAGTTCTGTACATAAATATGATTTCAGTATACCTGTGTTTTTTTTTCTATCTTATATAAATCTTTGGTTTTAAATGCATATCTATTAATATTAATGGACTGAATAATCCAGTAAAGAAGAGGAGTCTGTTCAAATACTTGCAGTTGCATAAAGTTCAAATAGTATTTCTACAAGAAACACATTTACTTAATAAAGATGTAAATAAACGTTCATTAAATAATTATCTGGTTTTAGCAGGTTCTGGCTTTCAAGCTAAAAGAAGAGGCACCCTCATTTTATGTAAGTACTCACCAGTAATGCGTAAAGTAAAAGATGCCTATGTTGATAAAAATGGTATGTTAAGCATTGCTATAATTCAGTGGAACAGAAAACTATATACATTGGTGAACTCTTATTGGATTCCAGGGGCTGGAGCTAAAGATGCAAAAAATTACTTATATCGTATAGCCTATTACATAAAAGGAGAAGTCATAAGACAAAGCCAGACAAAGATTCCACTTCCTATAGAAAGCTAAGGATCACATCTTCAGCCAAATACTTATTGAATTTTGCATATCTAATGAATTTAATGGATATATATATATATATATATATATATATATATATATATATATATATATATATATATATATATATGGTGAGGTCCGCTGTGGGAGTGATGGATGCGTTTAAGGTGGAGGTGGGGTTGCATCAAGGATCAGCTCTGAGCCCTTTCTTATTTGCAATGGTGATGGACAGGTTGACAGACGAGATCAGACAGGAGTCCCCGTGGACTATGATGTTTGCAGATGACATTGTGATCTGTAGTGAGAGTAGGGCACAGGTGAAGGAGACCCTGGAGAGATGGAGATATGCTCTAGAGAGAAGAGAAATGAAGGTCAGCAGGACTAAGACAGAATATATGTGTCTGAATGAGAGGGAGGATAGAGGAATGGTGAGGATGCAAGGAGTAGAGGTGGAGAAGGTAGATGAGTTTAAATACTTGGGGCCAATAGTTCAGAGTAACAGTGAGTGTGGAAGAGAGGTGAAGAAGAGAGTACAGGCAGGGTGGAGTGGGTGGAGAAGAGTGTCAGGAGTGATTTGTGACAGACGAGAACCTGTAAGAGTGAAAGGGAAGGTCTACAAGAGGGTAGTGAGACCAGCTATGTTATATGGCTTGGAGAAAGTGGCATTGACAAAAAGGCAGGAGTCAGAGCTGGATGTGGCAGAGTTAAAGATGTTAAGATTTGCACTGGGTGTGATGAGGTTGGACAGGATTAGGAATAAGTATATTATAGGGTCAACTCAGGTTGGAAGGTTTGGAGACAAAGCCAGAGAGGCAAGATTACGTTGGTTTGGGCATGTGCTGAGGAGGGATGTTGAGTATATTGGGAAAAAGATGATAAGGATGAAGCTACCAGGTAACAGGAAAAGAGGAAGGCCTAAGATAAGGTTTATAGATGTGGTGAGGGAGGACATGCAGGTGGTTGGTGTGACAGAGCAAGATGCAGATGACAGGAAGAAATGGAAACAGGTGATCCGCTGTGGCGACCTCTAACGGGAACAGCCAAAAGAAAATAATGATGATATATGAGCTAAGAAAAACAAAGCTACTTCAATTATTAATATATATGGAGCACAAACACAAATTTTTGTCTCAAACAATCTATCACATATCAGAGAGGTTTAAATAGTTTTATGTCCTATATCGGACCATAATGGTATAATGTTTAATATTATTTTAAAAACTGACATTTTAATACATCACAGGAGATTGCCAATGTACATTATTAAAATAAAAGGATTCAAGGATTGGTATGTTAAAGACATCAAAAATTTTCTAGAAAAAAATATGAGTGTTGAAGTATCTGACATTGTCATGTGGGGTTCACTAAAGGCTTACTTAAGTGGAAGAGTTACAAGGTTGTATATTAGTAAAACAAGAGAATGGGACAAAGAATTGAACACACTACAGGCCAAATAGGCACACTAAAGTTAAATCTAAAACCAAATGACATTATCAGTCAGTCTGAACTTAAAAACTTAAATACAAAATATGTTGAAATTCTTAATATTAAAGTTTCAATAAACCTAGAAAAATGTAACCTTCAAGCATATTCAGTAAACCCTTTAAGCTTGCATAAACTTGCTTGTAGATCAAAGAAAATGAATAAACTAAATCATATCAAAGAAATTATAACTCATGTTGTATAAATAAAAAAAGAATGAAGAACAGATATTAAAGGTTTTCTTAAGAGCTTTAAAATATTTTATAAAAATATAAATAATAATACAAATAATCTAGATAATGATGATATAGTTGAAACTTTTCTAATGGAAAATATAAATAAAATAACAAGTGAACAGGTACAAAATGATAGTCCCTTCACTTTAACAGAAATAAAAGAGTAAATAAAAAATTTAAAAAGTAATAAGGAGTCAGGCTTAGATGGCCTTATACCAGAGCCATATAAAATACTACCAGATGATGCAGTTAAAATATTAGATACGGTCTGTAGAGAAAGAAAAACAATTGCTGAAGTTCCCCCAACACCATGGAAATATAAGGATCCTACAAAGTGTTAATCATACAGACCCATTTCACTTTTAAATGTGGACTAAAAGATATTCATGTCCATTTTAGCTAAAACAATTAATCTAATTATACCTAAACTAATTAAGAATGATCACACTGGGTTTATTTTAAATAGACAAGTAGAGGAAAATATAGTAAGAAGACTATGCAAATAAAAATAAAAAAAAGAACTTTCTATCATTAGCCTTGATTTAGGTACTGCTTTTTTTACTCAGTTAATTGCCCTTACATGTTTAAAACACATAAAGTATATAATTTCTCACCTGAGATAATTGCATTAATTTCTAAGTCCAATTCCTTTAAATTCCAAAAAGACACAATACAAAGGTTGTCCATTATCACCTTTACTTTTTGCATTAGCTATAGAACCTTTGCTTATAGTGTTAGATACAATAAGAACATTAAATGTATCAAAATAAAATAATTTCAAAGTAAAGATTCAACTCTTTGCTAATGATATTTTACTAACATTAGGTAATATAGAAAATTCATGAGAACATATAATTATATCTAT
The DNA here is from genome assembly GCF_019279795.1 of Protopterus annectens. Classification (NCBI taxonomy): domain Eukaryota; kingdom Metazoa; phylum Chordata; order Ceratodontiformes; family Protopteridae; genus Protopterus; species Protopterus annectens. The sequence goes on along the minus strand of NC_056737.1, from coordinate 1,647,398,944 downwards.
CTCAAACTTCAGATTTAATTATAATAAAACACATATATTATTAATTAATACAAAATTTAAAAAATCATACAAAAATATTCTATTTTCAACTAGAATAGCAATCAAATTAAATACTTTGGTATAACTATTATGTCTAATAGTAAAGAAATGATAAAACAAACTTTCAACAGACTATTGATAAAATTTTACAATTAGTCACAAACTGGAATACATTTTTCTTTACCATGGAAGAACAATTAATGGTTATTTAGATGGCAATTCTCCCTAAAATATTTCTTGTCTTGCAATCCTTAGTACTATGTCATCCCCCCAAAAATTGATGAAGATAAATAATATTCTACTGACATTTTTTTTGGCATCCTAATAAATTGAGAGTTTCCTTTGACTGGCACAGAAAAGGTTTGGATAATGGTGAAATAAGATTCACTAATATTCAATTGTATATTCCGTCCACTAACAAACAAATTAGGATTATGAAACTGGATAAAGGTGGGAGTTTAGTGGCTATGGACTTGAATGATTACATTAATAAAATATTAAGTTTTCTTTATATAAACACTTATGAAGAAATTTCTATTAATCAGCTGAATATAGCATATAGAAATATCAACCTTTATTTAGAAGATATGCTGTTTAATGGTGAGATTACTAAGGACGTTTTTGATTATGCTATGGTCCATAACCCTAAAATCCCCACCATTTTTGGCATTCCTAAGATTCATAAAAGCCTCACTGATCCACCAATGCATACTATAATTGATGCTAAGGCATCTAAGATATTCTTTTTAGCCAAGTTTTTGGACATTGGTTCAAAGAACATTTTTGTAAACAACTCCTGCATTTTAAGGGACTTGTGGGAATTTTTAAGTAAAATATCTGATAATTTGTTATGTGACAATTTGATATTTGTTACTATGGACATACAGGATTTATACTCTGTTATCCCACATCATATAGGGATGGACTGGTTTAATGACTATCTGGTCTTTCATGCAGGTGTAGATAAGAATAATTTGGAGATAATGAGAAATTTTATGACCATAGTACTAAAGAACAACTTTTTTAGTATTCAAAAACCAATTATTCAGGCAAAGGAAGGACATGGCTATGGGGCAGTTTTTGCCCCATGTTTGCAAATGCAGTACTTTCCTTTTGGGAATTATATCATGTAGTCAATTCCATGTTTAAAGATTCTTGGGTACTGTATTGAATATTCCTTGATGACATTACATCCTTTTGGAAGGGCAGTGAGCAGAGCTTAAATGAATTTTATGACTATTTACATTCTACTACAGATTTTCTTAAGTTTACTAATGTAAACACAGCTTATGCTGTTCCACCCTACCAAAACTCACAGTAAAGGAGAGTCCAGAGTGAAATACAACCACAAATAAACGTAATGATACGGATACAGCACTATACTTTAAACAGATTATAAAAGTGTGGTTATTCGATAAAAGTACTTTGTTTTTTATAAATGAGCCAAGAACCACTCAACTGTACATAATTTATAAAGGCACTAACAACAAGATAAGCTGATTAATACGTCTTCCAGCCAATAAAACTACATGCAGAAATCTCAAGTGTTTCCCCAACCTAAACAGAGCAGGCTACCTCCCATTACACTAGATGGAAAAATCCACTGACCTTTTAATGTAAAAACAAGTGTTTGCTAGAGTGCAAAAATATACTACTTTATACTACATTAACTAGCTAATTAATAAATTTAGAGCAAGTAAATCAGTAGAAAAAACAATGAGAGGCAAAATGTGCTTTTTCAATATAAGCACAAGGAAAGGCAAATAAATAATTCAGTATATACTAACAGCAGTGTGAAAAGGAAGGACTTTATAAAGCTCAAGTTACAGTAGGGGTGGGTAGCTTAAAATCACCAGTTTAACAAGCAAATCAACAAATGGGAGACCAGGTGGGGAAAATATAGTAGGGAGTCAGCAGTACTCCTTTAGTTTATGCAGTCTTGAAATATTTTCAGCAAAAGACAAAGGTCAGGAAATTCACTGTGCAGTTAAGTATTGCTCAACAAACAATATCACACCTATGTCTAGTCCCATAAATACATTATAAAACAGTAAAACTTACTGTTTCCTTCTACATGCTTAAATGAAGCATGAGTATTAATTTTTCTCATAATATCGGACAGATGTTCGCAGATATGCTCCTTTCACTTTTTATTAAAGAATGTTCATTTACTATATATAGAGCTAATATAAGCAACTTTGTACATTTTGATTCTATGAATATTGTTTATAATTGTTTTATATTAAACCATACAGTGATATATGTGGGAAAATCTACTAGAAGATTAAACGAGTGTACTTGTAAACTCCTGTAAGTTATCAGAAGAAATGTATTTCCTTGGTCTGAATGGGTTTGTTAATATGAAGCCTGTCCAAGAATTTAGGCTATTAAAAGATAAATGAATGGCATTTATTTTAATTGTATTTTAGTTGTTTGATTAAGGTCATGTGGCTTGATTAATTATATTTAAATATGGTAAGCTGCATACATGTTTATTAAAATAAAACAGATGAAGTACATTAGTGGGAAAGCTTATTGTTGTGTTACTTATAATAAATATTAATCATTGGTCCTTGAGCCCATTTTTCATTTTTCTGGGATCGTTACTGTTTAGCGGTTCTACTAGAAAATGTGGATTTTCTGAAAGTTGGTGTGCTGAAAGAATGAAAAATGCCCAAAATTCCAAAAGAAGAAACATCCAATTTATTTATTTATTTATTTATTGCAAGGAGCAAGCCTTTTTGCATCCCTGATGTGCGTGGCAAGCCACCAATTCCCTAAAACTTATATATATCAACTTCATGGTCACTTCAAGCCAAAAAAAAAAAAAAAAAAGGAGAAATCTACCAAAGTAGATTAATTGTTGCTAGTGCACACTTAGAAACTGCATATATGGGAAACTACCTTCAGCGTTATGCCATTTGTCTTTCTTTCTTTCATCTTTTCCTGCATGTTACTGACACTACAGCAATCTAACCTTGAGAATTGATTAGCTTGCTTGAGTCCTTAAACTGCAGTCCAGTTTTACAAACAGTAGCAGAATAGCAGATAATAAGTTTCAACTTTTTTCGTCAAGAATTCTGGTCAAAGCCAAAAGTAATGGGTAACACCACAAATCAGGAAAAATGTTAAAATGTTATTGTAATTGAATAAAAGAATAAACACCCCTGATATTGTTTTCTATTTTATCACTGTCCCTCACACATTTTTTGGATTTATATGAGATCACTCAGGATTACATCACTCAATAATGCCACACACTGCAGTTTCATATCTCATATTGGTATGAAACTGTATGTTGATGGAAAACCTGTTGTCATGTTAACATTTAAGTGAATGAGAATGGCATGTAATAATTGTCCTAGATTTGGTTAATTAACCCCCATTATATTTTTGTCTTTGTCAAGAATTTTTGAGCAAAGAGGTTGATAAGTATTGAGGAATGTTCATTATGTTGAATCTTAAAAAGTTAATACTACATGCTCTACCTCACTGAAAGTGCTTGCCATACTTTTTTTCTTTTTTATTGTCTTTAGTAAAATATACATAATAATATTGATTCAAAACATCCTGAATAATAAGTCTTCAAAAGAACTGTTTATGTGCAGGAACTAAGAAAAAGAAATTTACCAGGAAACTGATAATAAACATTTCACGTATTGCCGTTTGTTCCACGTGTAAGATGTGTTCCACATTTAGGAAGCAGAACAATGGGTTGGCAATTTTTTCAGTGTATTAATTTGTTGATTTCATTTCTTTTTATTTTTTTCCTTCTTCTTTTAAGTTTGTGCATCTTATATTTACTGGGGCTCTGTGTGGAGGGAAATGTTTAACTGCTGCTTGCTTATTAATTTGGTTTTGCACATAATGTGATTTGAGAGAGACAACAGTCAGTATTGTAATGTTTGGCAATTATCTGTGTGGAACTTAATGTATTATCTGCTAATCATATTCTTTGGTGTCACAATTTGCCATCTGAAATGTAGGTAGTCTATGGATAAATGCATATGATGGGGAGGGCACTACAAATAATGCTCTTCTGGGATTGCTGACAGACTTTGATCATGATTCTCAAATATGCAGAAAGCTTCTTTGTTTGGATGGCAATGTCTCTTCACATAATTTTATGCCCTTGAGAAGTTCGCTGAGTTGTACCATACAGTCTCCCTTCTGTTTTGAAGGTGTGGGTAAGGGCAGGTTAGAGAATGGTTACATATATTCTGGGAATATGATGAATTAGATATTTTGAAAGACACACTGCTTGTTTGATGTAAAGATGTGGCCAGGCCATGTGTCTCCTACCCCCACTCTTTTCTTTGTAGGCTTTGATCCAACTTTATTATCAGATTAACTCCAGTCTGTTCTGCTGCTTCTATTGTTATTAGTGGGGAAGAAACTGACTACCAAGCCCTAGAAATTCAAGGAACCCCTTAAAATGTCTGACTTGACCACTGTTATACACAATATAAAGGGACTTAAAAGTAACCTTGGTGACATGTATGTTAGAAAATTCACATTGGCTAAGTAGGCCCTGTGCTCTCAAGCTTTTCATAGAGATATGGTTGGCTAAAGAGTTAGATGCAGCTGCAGCACACTTTTCTAATTTTCTTCCTTATTTGTTTGATAACATGTTGGAAAGTGATATAAAAAGCAATGCACACTTTAATTTCCAATTGGGGCACACGTTGTATAACCCCATGTTACATATTCTACACATAGTTCTTATTATGGTTTTGGACTGTTTAAGTTTATGTAGCTAAACTCTGTTCTTTTTGTTTCAAGACTAACTGAATGAATTTTGTTAAGAGTTTTTTCTTGTTCATGATGTAGAAATGCCTATTTATGTTATTTCAAATTGCTAGTAAAGGAGTGATTGACAGTTATAAAAAGTAATCTGGCTTTGCAGGACAACCGTACATTTTTAAGAGGTAGAATGGAATATTTCACTGTGACTTTTGAGTCTTTGTATGAAATAAACATTAATTACTATGGATTTCTGTACTATTTATTTATTTAGTTATTTGGTTATTTATTCATTCATTCATTCATTTGTTTAGTTAATGAGTTATTTCTGCCACAATCACATATCTCATTATCTGAGATGGGGCTCTTGTTGAGGGGTACATAGGCCACTGTGAATAAAATTGACTTAACAGTTGCATTGTTTGATCCCTGTTAAATAGTTGAAGATCTTGCATGGCAGTAGTGCTGTTACGTGATGTACTGTTTTTGCTGAAATGTAAAACATATATTGCTATGTCTTATTAACATACACACACACACACACACACACACACACACACACACACACACACACACACACACGTGTGTGTGTGTGCGTGTGTGTGTGTGTGTGTGTGTGTGTGTGTGTGTGTGTGTGTGTGTGTGTGTGTGTATGTGTCTGTATGTGTATTGGATGAGGGGGTTGCATTACACTGTATTTAATAGTAACAAGTTGGTCTTTCGTTGCCATTAGGTTTACATATTTATTCAAGGTTTGTATGTATTTAATAGTATAAAGTTTGCAATAATTTATTTCAATTATCATAACAAGCATCAGACTTAAAGATGGTAGATGGTTGTCTTTTGTGGATTGGAAGGAACAGGATGTGCATGCAATCAACTGTTAATAGGCTCAGTGGCAGAATGAGATGTGTGGCCATGTCACAGTGATTTGCTCTATTCATTTCTCACATGTGACTTTTCTATATGATGTCTGCATGCCTTAAGTAACTTTGCATTGTTTAATCAAGTGTTCTGGCTTCTGGCATTGCCAGAAAAACACAGTATAAATGAGTTGGTATTCCTCCAGTTTCCCTGAAGGTAAGCATACAGTGTGTGTGTGTGTGTGTGTGTGTGTGTGTGTGTGTGTGTGTGTGTGTGTGTGTGTGTGTGTGTGTGTGTGTGTGTGAGTTTGTGTGTGCGTGCACACGAGAGCGTGTGTGTCTGTGTGTGTGTGTGGCTGTACTTGTGTGTCTTATAATATTAAAATACCACTAATTTTAGTTTGTGGACAGACAGAACACTAGCTGATATATACAAAGCTGTTTTGAGTAGCAGTAAAAGATAATGCATTATAGAACATCCACAATTTATGGGTTTGATAGCACCCACACCCCAGTCTGTATAAATTAATTTTGGCAAGGATATATTGGTGACTTATGTCTTCAACAAATGTATCAGCAATCAGCCCTGCCAGAGATGAGCTCAGTAGATTGCTGTAGCTTGGGGAGGGGGGGGACTCTGTTCTAATTATTTCTTTCATTTTCTTGACAATCTAACATCAGAGATGTGTAAGCAATGTTGCTATAACTTGTGTGGGAGCTGGGGACAATGTGTTAATTATTTCTCTTACTTTTGTCACAGATCTACAGATGTACACAGATGTGCATTGAATGTCATTATAACTTGTGTGGTAGCAATGTACTGTCTAGCAGCAGTGAATTAGAATACTTTACTGTGATCATTACTTTTTCTCTTTCCTCACATTTTGCATAACATACATATCTCAATGCACTTTTTTTTCTTTTTATGTCCTTGCAAAAGTCCATGCAACCATCATGTGAAAAAATGAGTGTGTGCATGCAAGTTTTGCTTATGAAGCAGCATGAACTGTCATTTTTCCATCAATGTTTTCCACCAAAGTATCTGGATTAGAGGACTTGGTGGTGGCAGCAACCCAGGATACGTGGTTGATAATCCTTTTTCCCCATACCTCCTCATTTTCCATAGCCCTCTGAATTCACAAATAATATTTTTTTCTTTAGGCCTAAAATCAAAAAGTATGTTATGTTTGTTTAACAATAGTCATATCACAGAGAAAAGAGGAATCATACCTATGTTGATATCACAGGTTACAAAAATGTCTTGCTACAAATTTGCCCTCACTGTACTCTGGTAACATACTGCAGATACCTAGCAAAGTACAGAACAACTCTATTTACTACACAGAAGTGGTTGTCAAACATGTTATATTAAACCCAAAGAAAACACAGCTTATGCTGTTCCACCCTACCAAAACTCAGGATGTTACCTTCTCCATATCCTCAGGTAATAGGACTCTCATCATCCCAGTACCAGAAGCTAAGTTACTTGGATTCACCATTGACCATCAACTAAAGTACAGCAAACACATATCCCTCACTGTCACCAAAATCCACAGAAAGCTAGGGACCCTATACCGCTGCAAACAATACCTAACTTCAGAAGCTAGAATCACCATAGCCATAACTCACCTGCTAGCAACTATCCTTTATGCATGTCCAGTACTAGCAAACCTAAATAAAACTGACCTTAACAAACTCTCCACATGCTATAACGAAATCGCCAGATTCGCTGCCAAGACCAGTTTATGGTCCCACTACTGCCAATCCCTGAACAAACTGCACTGGTTAGAATTCCCAAATTAACTACAATACCACCAGCTTAACCTGGCACACCAAATACTATACTATCCTGAAAAAAACCCCTGCTCTGTCTGGCCTCATAACCTTCTACAACCCTAATAGGCAATTGCAATCTACCAATAAAGCCCTCCTAGAAAGTGTCCAATGTATAAATAGCTCGGGCAACTCCCTCTTCACCAATGAAGTTACAAAAAACTGGAATATCCTGCCTCCTGACCTCAGACTTCAAACATGTACAACCACCTTCAAAACCCAATTAAAATCATACCTACACACTAATTATATATGTACCTGCAGTGGACCTCCCTGAACTCCCAATCTGCTAATGGAGGGTATTTGCAGGAGGACCTCTCTGTTCTCCCATTCTGTTTATGAAGAGTCCACTCAAGCAATCTACTGTATTTCTCCCTATCTCATTGTACATATTGTAATATTGTTTGCATGCTTATAGTATACTATGACGCTACTTGACTATAGAGTATTACACTTATTCTTGTATATAATTCCTCTGTATTACCGTATTAACCTTTTACATTTGTAACATGCGTTATTGCTATATATATTGTTTATATTCTGTAATTTTTTCTGGGGCTTTTCTCCCCAGGACTCCGCTGAAAATGGACACTAGTTGGACCATCCTGGCAAACAAATGTTAAATAAAAATAAAATAATAAATAAATGTCATGTCATGTATTATAAGGTATACAAAAGATATAAGCCCATGCTGTAGCACTCATTACGTTATACCAGTGTGCAGTACCAATAATAATATGCATACAGGTTTGACAAAGCCTACAAAGTTCACTAAAACTGTGTGTGCATTGTGGTGCAATGCGTACATGATAGTGCACAGTTTTGTATTCAGTAAGAGGCTCTACACAGCTGCTGCTGCTAATAAACCATGGCCAAAAAGGATAAGGGTTTTACACCCTGTTTAACTACTCATAATCTGCATGAGCTGGAAATTCTAGAGTGCTACAGGATGGACAGAGACTCACTACAGGAATTCTGCACTCTCTGTCATCATCAACTGAGAGCCAGGGCAAACCAAAGGGAACCAATACCAGTGGAGACTAAAGTATGTGTAGCACATAGAAGTTTAGCTACAGGAACCTTCCAGAGACCAACAGGGGACATGCTTGGAGTGTCACAGGCATCAGCATATAGGATCCTCCATGAATTCCTGAATGCTAGGCTGCAACATACTTGAGGTCACATATATTTTCCCTGTACACCTGATGACAGAGCCAGAATTATGCAGAAGCTCTATCTTATAGCACACTACCCTGATGTCCTGGGTGCTGTAAACTGTACACATGTAGAAATCAAGGCACCACCTGGAGAACAGGGAAGGGTGTACATTAATAGAAAGGGCTACCACTCTATCAACTGCCAGATCATATGAAATATTAAGGGAATCATCCTGAAAATGTGTGCTGGCAAACCAGACAGTTACCACAACTCACATATCTGGCACAGCTTTCAACTGATGATCATCATCAGACTCTGCTGATACCCTGATGTCAGGTGCTAAGAATCCTACACTTCTACTTTCAGTATCACCTGTACCACTTTCAGTATCACTTTCAGTATCACCTGTGATAATAAGTGACAAGCACAGGAAATAAATTATTAGCTACATTGCCACAATTTGATATAAGCTAACAAAGTAACAATGATGCCACTATCACAGATGGTACAGCAATACACACACAGTCCTGACACCCACATAACACATATGAATAAAGGCATATTTCTATCACATACTCATCAGTACTGAAAAAAAAATGCTTTGCTTACCATGTACAGATGGCTCCATACTTGCTAGGGAGGATGGTCCTGGAAGAAGTTAAGAAAAATGTAAGGACATCCTCATCACAACAACATTAACACTGGGGAAATAATGTTGGCATTTCTATGTCCAATAACAATACATTTGACTGAAACTTAGATGATACATCCACCCCAAGCCCATGTATAATGAACCAGAATGTGTTGTTAACTGTATGAATCTATAAATAGTTACCCATCCCAAAAATACTAAACCAACTTAACTACTGTTTTAAGACAGTGCAGTGGTGGAGTGGCTTGCATTTGTCAACTCATAGCAAGAGGATCTCTGGTAAAAGTCTTGACTGAGTGCCTTCTGTGTGGAGTCTGCATGTCCTCCCTGCATTTGTGTGGATTTCCTCTGGGTGCTCCAGTTTCCTCCCATGTTCAAGGGCATGTATCTGGAGTGTTTCTCCCTGGGCCTACGCTGAAAACTGGCCCATTCCAAGTGAGACTTTCACAGATAACAAATGGTAAATAAATAAATAAATTCAATATTTTACTATGCAGGAAATATTTAAAAATTGACATATGTAAGCCTACCTGGGAGCTCCTCCTGGGACATACTTAAAGCAGCAGCACCAACATCAATCACATGCAGTTGTGCACTTTCCACTGAGCTCTCTGGATCCCAGACAGTGGACATAAACTCTTCATTTGATGTCAGTGGTGAATCTGTAAGAGGCCCCCAGGTAGTGAGCTAGCTACAGGCCACTGCACTTGCTCTCCTCTGGGCAATTCGTTATTACACACTGGAGAAACAAAAAAAAACTTCAGTTATTCAAATATAAAAAAAAGTTTGTGGTTATAACATACAATACTCACACACAAACCAAGGTTTGATCTACAAGGCCTAACAATAGCAAAGCAAACTTCTGTGAAAACATTTTGGTTGTGCAGAACTTCACTTCTGTGGCCTAAAAACAAGTAAATTACACTTTTACAGCAAACAAGGAATAAAATATCACTGAATTGTTATATGTGCTTTCAAACCATCCCAAAAACATGTGCACACATTTACCACAGAACACTAATTTTTTATGTAATTGTCAGTCACCTCTATCTCTGCCCAGCACTACCCTAGAGGTGTGTAGGGATCATGATATAAGGCTAACACCCCTTTGAAATTGACAGTATAGGACATTTATATTTGACTGAAACAACATAGAAGAGTATAAAGAGCTTGTGATGAAAGTTAATAAGGCTGTCCATCGGAGAAAGTAAAATGACCTGACAGAAATGCGTATGCCATCAGTAAACTTTTAAGAAGTGCATACAGATTAAAGTTTCATTTGCTAATACATATATATATATATATATATATATATATATATATATATATATATATATATATATGTTTATGGATCTAGGATGTTTGCTCAACTGAGCAAACGTCCGAATCCATAATATCCGAACACATTTTAACGAAAGCGCTTTTATAGAAAAAGCACTTTTGTTAAAGCGTGTTACAAAAAAAAAATAAAACACTACATTTACATTTTAGCAGGGGGGCTTCACCCCCCCTGCACCCTCCATGTGGGGGGCTGTGCCCCCCACACCTCCCTACTTTAATATTCTCCCTCTGAGACCGCACTACAGTGGGGAAAATGGAAATTTCCCATACTCGCACTGTAGTACAGCCTCAGCAACAGGCATACTTACACGAAAGTGCTTCTTAGGTGGAAAGTACTTTTGCGTAAGTATGCCCGGCCATTAGGATTTTGGTCGTTTGCTCAGTCGAGCAAACGTACTAGATCCATATATATATATATATATATATATATATATATATATATATATATATATATATAAATATTTTAACAACATGTGAGCAAATCCAGTATATAACTGAAAAATGCAAACATACCTTATATCGGTAGTCTTCTGTTCAGATAAATCCAAAGTAATAGCAATCTTCTTCTTCTGTGTAATCCACATACAGAACTCTCCTCACTTTCAGGTTACCTATCTACATGGCTCCCTTTTTATAGTGTAGATTAAGGCCTGTGGGCAAACTGAATATGCAAATGAGGTATGAACTCATTAGAATTGCTTAATCCCAAATTTTTAGCTCTGTGTAGCATATATGTTTATATATAAACATAGTGCAGGCACTCCCTCAGTGTTTGTTGCTAATGGATTACAACTGTGAATGATTAATGCTAGGGAGATGGAAAACTCAACAGCAATTCAGATTCCCTTCACTCCAGTGGGTGTGTCAGCTAGGTTCAGCTTATAAAGTAAGGAAGTAATCGTATCAAGGTTTTAAATGTAAGCAAGCAGCACACATTTCTCAGTCTCTGTTCAGTAATCTCAAAACTTCCCTGCATTTGTTGAAAACTGTATATCATTGTCATTTAATGTTCTCATACATTTTAAGGACAATGATACAAAATGCCTTACAGACTGCATGCCTCAGATTATTGCTCAGGTAAAGGAAGAATGAACACCATAATAGTCATGAATGATTGTTTGATCAGTCATTGCACTGCATCTGAAATTAAGAAATGAACAAACTACCCAGAAGGGTACAAGTGCCATATGTCTTTTAATACTGTGGATTATTTGAGACTTGCTTGTATGCACAATGAATTTCATTCCTGCTGCAAAGCTGTTTTTGTGGCAAAGAGGGATAAACACCTTTACTGTGTTTTGCAGGTTCGTTGGTGTGAGGTTTCAAAACCAAACTTGCATAAAACTCTTCCATGTGTACTAACATTTATTTTTTTAAAGTTTATTTGATACATGTTTTTTTGTTGTTGCTGTTTTTAATACCAGTATTTGCACTTTGCGTGGCTTAGCACAAAATACAATAAATATTATGTAATGTGCTTCTACAGTAACTGACACATAAACTACACCTGTGAGTAGTGTGTGTGTGTGTGTGTGTGTGTGTGTGTGTGTGTGTGTGTGTGTGTGTGTGCATGTGCAGCACATCTACTAAACACAGTGATCTACACAGCATATACCATCTGTCAATTAAAGTTCAAGGATCACATTTGTATTTTTAGTATGAAACCTAAGAAACACTGCTCACACAGATAAAACAAGTTTTGCTGTGCTTGATGTTTGTGCTTCTATTAACGTCATACAAACCTGGACTAATGGCCCACACATAAAGCAGACAGAACATCTGCAGACAGGATGCAGACATTCTTGCATCTTTTGCTTTCCATCCCGCAAACCCGCTAAGTGGCATTGTGCTGCAGTTAGCAACCTTCCCCAACACCTGCAGGTTCAGAATACCTATAGACAACAAGCAGATAGACAATTTCAAAATAGATACATTGTATCCTATATGGTTTGCCACCATGCAAACACACTAAGCAGCATTGTGTGGCAGTTAACTGACATACTTAATGAATATGAAAGTATACAGCTATTTCTTAACTGTTTCTGTGGCAGCAGATTTAACTGTAAAAATTTAATGCAGCTGACCCTGAGTTCTAATACAGTAAATTTCAAATAGTTTATTTTTGTTCAATTTAACTTTAGATTAAAATTCACAGGAAAAAAATATTACACGCTTCAAGTTTTATTAAGGTTTGTACACTCAATTAACACATAAAAATGCAAACATAATTATAAATAACAATAGGTATGTATAAAAGTGGAGCTCATTATGAATTATTTGTGAGACTGAGAAGTATACTGGCTTTTATTTTTCAGTAATTATAATGGTGTTTTCTGGCCTTAAATGGCTTTCGGACTTCTATAGTGCTCATACACATATGAATGCATAAACCAGGACATTGTCATGTCACACACGTACATGGTCTGTTGTGTGTATTTATATCTCATTCCTGAGTATGTCTAAGAAGCACTTATTCTATGGCAAGGATGAAAAATTACCATTGTGAAAGAAAATGTTTTGTCCCTTATGCATAGGTTTGAGTCACACATTGCAAAAATTATTTGCATCGGTGTGTAAAGCCACAGAAAAATAATTTGTCAGGTCATATAATGTATACCCCCAGCACATTAAATCACCTAACAACCCTCAAACTAATGCCAAGTGCCAGATTAACCTTCCAGTTTCAAAAACTGCTTTCCTCTCACTTTTGCTCTCCACTGAACATTGCAGTAATGTTGTTGGCATCATTACTCGGGTTTGCTCACTACCAGTAGATGAGATAATACGTATTGCTGGGAAATCACTTTGAACTATTGCTGTTTTCCCTGTTTGGACATGGCTGGTGGTAGAAGGGAAGGTGCCCAATTTAGGGCACATAGATGGGATGTTGAGGAGTCCAGAATCTTCACTGGACACCTTGGAAAGCATCACAGCTGAAGGCTCTTGCAGGTGGACTGAGTCTGAGGCATGGAATATTCTGGCCAAGGCTGTCTCCAGTGTGAATGGCATCATTTTAATGACCTGAACATTTTCAAGTGAGATACACTTAGCCAGTAGCTGGATGAGTTCAGGACTGCTGATATTCCACAGTTGTGTATGTATACTGATAAAGAAAATTTATAGTAGATAGAAAGCTGCATATATAGGCAAGATTGGTATGCATAATGCTCCTGTCTTATTCTCTTCTCTTTATTCTACAGCCAACCAAGAGATTATGGTGAATAGAGATGCCCATGCTGAGCATCTAGAGAGACTGAGGGAAGCAAGGGGTGTATATGCAGCACAACATAAGTATTATTTTAGCTAAAGTATTGCTCTTCTATACAGTTGTAGCAAATTAAGTATGCACATCCAACTGTAAAAGAAAGCATGCGTGCTTCACTCTGTATTACAAGCTAACTGTAGGAGTCAAGTTGAATACTGTAGTCAGATGTCGTTGGTTCAAATACCACAAGTAACAAATATATAGTAAAATCCTTTAAAAATATTACATAATTTAATTTCAACAAAAGTGGCATAAATGCCTTGCTATTAACATAATCCATATAATTCAACAAAACATATGTGAATATATGTACATTGCAAGGATTACTTTGAGCAATCTTTACTTACAGTTTGTAGTTGTTAAGAAGTATACTTAAATGTAAGAGTAGAGATAAAATACTTTATTATTGCAATACTGCATTGTCCGTCACATATAATGGTACTAATTGAATCACTTTCCAACCCTTATCTCTCTTTTTTATTTTTCTGTGTCACCAAAATGTTTCCATGTCATCCATCTCTGACAAAACGCAAATGCTTTACAGCCCAGCGAGGTAGGCCAACCATCATGGCTCAGCCTGCTCCCACTTCACAGTCTCCTGCACTGATGTCCAGCACATCTGGGACCCAGCCTGCCAGCACTGCATCTACTGTCCCTGCACTACCTGTACCATCCACATTAGGTAGCAACAGCTTGGCAGCTGGTGCTGTGGTACCCTCCAAGATTAGTGGCAGAGGTGGGGATTTTATCACCTGCCTGGAGATGCCATGGTTGTTTTTTAGGGTCATACACAGCACCATTGGTACACCCCCATGCTGGATGGAGAGGCTGCTCTCACTTACAATCTGTAGGAGAAGCCATCAAGCAGTCCAACAGCCAGCAGAGTAAAGGGACAGTGATGACAGTCCTGCAGGTGAGGACTAGATTCTACTGTCTCCATGTTTGATGGGCAAGGGCATCTGTTATCCCGTCCCTAACCCCAGTCATGATGTCCCCCAACCAGTCATGTCATTCACCATTTCTTTGTTTTGTCTTGTTTGTCCTGTTTGTTTGCACTTGCTTCCTCACCTATCCTACATACCCGACCCAGAAAACAACATGTCCCTTACCGAGCATTCCGCTCTTACTGCAGTAAAAAAAATAAATAAATAAAAATGGGCACCCCCCCAAAAAAAGAAATATTGTTCCATACATAGTTCCCCAGTCTGCACATATGTCTTCTTTACACACTTGATTCAGTCCGATTAGCTATGCTGGGCACGCCATTGTACTCGCCCTCCATAAACTTGTCCTCCTTTCCTACATAGATTACTGTCTGCCCTCATTGCTTTTTTTTTTTTTTTTTTTTTTTTTTATAATTTTAGTGTCAGCTCTCTTAGCCATCTTATCTAGGTAATTACCTGTCTTTCAATCCTAAAAATATCTCTACTGGCACACTACCTGTACTATCCTCACTAACCGTAACTTCTTTAGCTATACTAACAAACACTGCATAGTGTGCCTATACATATCTTATGTTAAATGGCAACTTAAACACTGTAAATAATTTCTATACTTTTACTGAAAATGTTAACGTTTTGTTGTAATGTGATTATCTCATTTATTCTTACTTTGTATTATAAATCTGCGTTGCTTTTCTCCCCAGACCTCCACTGAAAAAGGGCTATCAGCTCAGTCTAAAAACTTGGTCTACAAATGTAAAATAAAATAATAAATAAATAATAATAATACAATCCATTGTTGTCCCCCCCTCTATGTTGAGGTGACAGTCCAAATTCATCTAATATTCTGTACGTATTTTCATTTTACACTGTTATAGAAGTAGATAGCAATGGTTCTTTTGTACCTCTGTCATGCACATTTCAATATTACTTTCTCTTTGTTATTCCCCTGCTTGCCCCCCCATTTCTCCACTTTCCTATCGACCCCATTTTAAAACCTCTAATGTGGTAAAAAATAGAATCACACATCACACATATAAGTAAAAAAAACAAAACAATGAAGCTCTTCAGTTTTTGTTCTCTGTTTTTGTGGAGTATGGTACCACGCACCAATACCGAGTGATGGTGAACGGCTCTTCAGTGGTGCAGTTACCGCTGCACAATGCTGCTTAAACAGACTGCACTAAGGTAATATACAGTGAATGTGGAATAAAGAATGATCTCATTGTATTATAATTACATACATATTTAAAACTATTAGATACACTTGGATTCTTACTCTATCATGTGGGCTCAGAAAGAAATCTGTCAGTACATTTACATCTGCTGCTACACAGCACTTAAAACAGGTGTGTTTCTTACAATCAGTACTTTCCAAAATTTTATCAGTGAAGCAGAGGCTAATGTTTGCTTGTCGCTTTACTCCACACAAATGTGGAAAGCAGTATAAATGTGTATCTCTCATGTGCAAACACTTTGCCATCAAGTGCCCAAACCAGCTGCTCAGAGGTACACTATGGAAATGGTACAGTACCATGTATTACTTATATTTACTGTTGATTTAGTCTTCATACCATAAAAGTACATGTAAAAACACAAAGGGAAGGCACCTTTTAAGGAAAGAGCACATATTTACACTGTAGCCATATATTACCTGCAACCATGCACTTGCAATTTGGTCTCTCAGTACTTGTTCAGAAATATATAATCCTACACTACAGTAATAAATAAACTAATTTCTAATATACCATGGACATCTTTATGCTGATAATACGAATTCAGATTTTCCATTAATGTGGACAGCTGTTTGCATATAGTTTGCAAAGCTGTCTGTTTAAAGTAATCCTACACATTGGAAACACAACAGCAAATACTACACTCTGCACCCTCATCAATCTGGTAACATGCAGATTTTTAATATCTTGACAGTTGTCCATGGCTAGCTATTCATTTGATAGGCTTCCCAACATCTTCTCTCAAACATCCACAATAAATTATCCTGCACTTGACCGACAAGTATTAATGACAAGAAAATGGAATATGCCCCCTTCCCCACTGTAGTGCGACCCTGGAGTTAGGATATATAGTTGGGGGTGTGTGGGGGGGTGAGGCCCCCCACTTAATTTCATATTATATTGTTAAGTTTTGATGTAACATTGCTTAGTAAAACAAAAGTAAGTGGTGGGCTGTGCCCCCCACACCCCCCACAACTATATATTCTAACTCCAGGGTTGCACTACAGTGGGGAAGGGGGCATATTCCATTTTCTTGCCAATAATACTTGTCGGTCAAATGAAGTGTTGGGCAAATGAACTTTCAGTCATTTGGTCTCGGGCAAATGGGTGTTGGGCAAAAGTAACACTTTTGTCAAGGTGTTTGCATTAAGTACTGCATTCTCTAGTCTGTGTACTTAGGTAGGGGTTCTGTTCTCGCTGTGGCCAACGTGTGTCTGTGTGTGTGTGTGTGTGTGTGTGTCTGTGTGTGTGTGTGTGTGTGTGTGTGTGTGTGTGTGTGTGTGTGTGTGTGTGTGTGTGTGTGTGTGTGTGTGTTTGTTCACTTGGTTGACATTAGTGAGAGCATTTTACACCGGCATGTGGGATACTGCTATTACCATCTTCCTCTCACCAGACTCTGCTGATATCATCAGCTATATCTGTCTGTTAAGCATGTTGTGTTAATGTCACAGGCTAGGTTAAGATCCCTAGAATGAGTGACTCTTGTGCCATTAAATCTGTAGATGTGAAACATTTCTAGTGAGTGACTCTTATGTCATTAGATTTGTAGATGCGCAACATTTCTGTCAGAGCAGGGTTAGAGACTGCCCTGTAGGCCAGGCAGAAGTCACCACTCAGCAGTCTATATGACCTATATAATACAGATTACAGTGGCAGGGCTTTCAGTTTATCCAGGTATATCATGGCATGGTTTGGAAGCACTGTATTTTCTTGGTGAGAAACCCCTGTAGTCTTTCCAGCTGCTGCAGTTGTCTGGTGAGGTACATGCAAAAGCGAGCACTGTGCTCTATTAGTGGTCTGATGATGGTAAAGTACAGTGATGTTATAACATTCTCAGACCTGGACGTGATGCCCTTCCTTATGAGATCCACAATGATGCTTTCCTTACCACTAGTGAAACTTGGTGGCTGAAGTTCAGATTACTATCTACCTGTGTTCTGAAGTGTTGCACCACTGGGGCTGAACTTGTAGTTGGTGTGGAACTCCACTTTCCCAAAGGAAATAATAATGGCACAATTTTGTGTTTAGTTTTAGACCACGGCTTTGGCACCAATCATTTGTCTGTGTTAGCCCCTCCTGTAATATGTTAACATTGTTGGATGACTCAAAGACTGCATCCAATTTGCAATGATCATCAAACATGGTAAACAAAGGCCGTCTACTTTAGCCTGGACTTCTGGGAAATGGATTCTGAACAGTAAAAGACCCAGCACATTTCCTTGTGGTATGCCACTGGAGATGGCTCTACCTGTAGAGATTTAGTCACCAACTTTGACAGTATGTGTTCTGTAGGTGAATTACCTGGCTACCCATCTAGTGATGTAAGGGTTAATCCCCAGCTGGGAGTGTGTCTCAATGATACCTGAGTGAGGGAGTGTGTCAAAAGCCTTGGCCATGTCAAGATAGGTGGAATACTCTGTCTTACCTTCATCCAGGGCTTTTGTGACTTTCTCGAAGAAGTTTACAAGGTTTAATAAACAAGATATACCCTTAACAAAGCAAACTTGTGTTGGCACTAGCATTTGCAGGTCACCTATGTCTTTGTTGATTAGGTCTGGGATGATTCTTTTCATGTCCTTGCAAATGAGACTGGTTAGACTTATGAGTCTATAGTACCCAGTGTCAGCTGATGCCTCCCCTTTGTAGAAGGGAATATTGTTGCTGTTTTCTACTTTGCTGGAACAAAGCCATTTCTCAGACTATGATTAAAGAGGACACTAAGTGGGTCCACTATGTCCTGTTTTAGATTGTTTAGTAAGCAACCTGGGATGTTATCTGGTACCACTGAGGCCATGTTTTTAGCCTTGGAGAGTGCAGACATGACGTGATCTCTAGAGATACTATGCAGAGGACTGCTATCAGATATCCTTTGGTGTATGGCTGGTGGAGCCAGGGGGGGGGGTGAAGTTTGGGATAACTCTGCCAGCTAGCATGTTGGCATTTTCTTCCAGTCCAGCTTCATGTTTAGACTCCTAGCATTAAGTAACAGAACCTTGAGTTTGCCTGCAGTGGATCTTGTTACATTGGAACTTTTGTTACTTTGACATTGCCTAAAAAAGGCACTATGGGGGGGATAAGTGCCTTTGCTAGTTTCCGACAGCTTAGAGGCCACAGGTGCAGACCATCTCTGGCAAAGCAGCATGGCCTGTCAACCATGTCATCCCAGGCTGAGACATATTGTATCCCCCTAGAGTGAGACCAGGAGCTAAGACAATTGTTGAAGATTATCATTTTTTTGTTTATATTGTGGTATTATCCTGGGTGAAGGTAGAATGCTGCTTAGGGCTAGGGTCATGCCTGCCTGAGACACATAATCTGAGAGTTCAGTCACGCATCTCTTCATATAGTTCAGAGAGGTATGTCTCAAGTAATTCACCCCAACACGAGCTATGACAGAGAAATAACAGTACGCGTTGAGTGATGTGAGTGACATAGTATAATATACTTGTATGTATATTGCTGGTGTATTTGGACATGTGTTGTATGGGAGCAGATCACCCATCAACACAGTTCACATTCTGCCATCACAGTGATAATTGCAGTACGGCACAGGTGTGCATGTGTCTACATACCATCATTAAATGCTCTGTGACACACATCAGTATAAACTCATATTGATTATATGGTCACATAAGTCTTGTCTCATACACATATTGTTATGTTGTGATATACAGAGCAATGTATCCCATTTTTGTTGCACTTGCAACCTTGTGGAATTCATTGTATGTGCAGTTGTGTTTATATACACAAGGATTACTGAGTGGGTCATTAGCACCACTGTGTGACTATTAGCATTTGTGACAGGTAGTGCTATGCATGAGCTACAAACAAATGATCTGTAATATGTCCTGTTATGGCAACTGGCTGCTCAAATACAGCTTGCTCATTAAACACATACAGGCATATGTTGTGCAATTGATGTAAGTTCATGACATTGTTACAGTTGTATGCTTGTGTGCATAGTATCAGTGTATGGAGTGTGGTGAATGACCATGGCTGTATTTGTAGGTCTTTTCACAAATAACTTATTCCAATGCATTTGAAATGTTATGTGCAGTATACAGCTAAGCACAGATGTGCATGTGGATGCCACCAGACATTCCCAAACAGAGGAAATAGACAATTAGTTATCTGACAGATTGTCTCACATGTCACCCCTCCTCCACCCCCATAGCCACTGGCCATCAGCAAAAGTATACATGCAAACATTACTCAGTTTCTAGGCTAAGAAGGGAGCAAATCTGTATGCTCTATACAACTAATAACACAGTATCAATAGGCCATGAAAACACCCCAGCTTGCCTATAGTATGACTCAAAACATGGACCTACCAGACACTGTTGGATCCATATTTCAACACAGCCTCCAGATGGGATATTCCCATAGAAGTCTGTACATCAACATGCTTCCATCTGACTGGGGATGGGGCATCATCTGATGCATGCATGTGTAGACACATCCTGACTCTCCTCATCTGTGAGGTAGGCCAACATGTCTTCATCTACCTTTTCTAAATGCACACTGGTAATATCCTGACTGTGTGCAAAAGTGTGTGATTTGTTCAGGCTACATCTATGTCTGTTACATCTGTTAGATGTTCTGAAGAAGGTCGACAATGGCATGCGTGATGATAACACTATCATCCTGTGGAACTTGACCTGGTCATGGCATCTGACAAAAATCCACACTGAGGTATTACTGTGACACTGTCACAAGTGGCCATAAATATCTATATCACCAAGTGGGTAGACCCCTGGATCATGTGCTTGACATATAAATATGTTGAAGTATGTGAAGTGGCCTATATCTAGGGTCCAGTGATCATTTCCATACCTCAAGACTGTGTGCTAGACCCTTTACTGTTCATTATTTAAGTCACAGATGTCAAGAATGCCATATACATACTTTGTCCAAACAGCTTTCTGGAAGACTGCAGATTGTGGACAATCATTGAATCCAAGTGTGCTATTAGTATAATACAGACAGTATCAAGACACACAAAATATTACTGGCACAGACATGGAGACACATGAGATTAACATAAAATCATGGGGGGATTTGTTATGTTATTAAAGCAAATGCACAACCTAATGATAATGTAGACAACACACTCATATGAGCAGACCAAGTGGTATGTGACCCATGTACTCAAGTAGATGATATGCAGAACATTCACTAGCATGTGCTCCCAGTGGTGACTACTCCCTTGCATGTAACAAAACTCCTGAGTATGTGCAGGACATCTACATGAAAGGCCGTTATGCTTCCATAGTTCATAGCTTTCATCACACCAATAACTAAGTACAATGAACCCTTTTTCATGTACCTCCCTACACATCTTTCAGGGATGTGTTACTCAAGTGTAACACATTTGCCACAGTGAGCTCTGAAACATGTTATTGGCCATACCAAAGTATACTTTTTGTTGCATACATATTAGTGTCTGATGGTTCGGAACCCTCACCAAGGTGTTTTACCAGATACATGTATGATACATGTTCCCATGATGCACACAGTGCATACATAGCTGACTGACAGCATTGATAGCATGGGTTACATTTGTGACAGTGTGGACTGTGTCATATATATGCCATGCATACCTGTCAACTAGCCTGGATTGATCATAATATCACATACAGCTATAACAGTGCCCCTCCTAACATCTCTGGCAGATGTTAAAGGTTCAGGATGATGTGCTTGATTCCTCTCATAGATTGCTGACAATTCATAATAGTTGTACACATGTGTTCTTAAAGAACCATCTATGATCACTCACAATCACATATGTTATGTCAAAGACATGGGACTACTGGGGGTATTATTCTGATATTGTCCATGATTGTGCATGCTTCTGTCTAATGTTGTCCATGACCCTGTTACTATGTGTGCCACTTGGTTGAGACTTCTGTTGATATTACATCCATATTCAGGCAACTAATTTTGCACAACTTCACAATATGCACCTAACGCCTATTGTGTATACCATCCCCGATATATGTCCTCTCCATTGTTCATGTCACGATGCTCACAAATAATCTTCTCCATTGTTAGGTCACCTTGTGTGAGAGTCACATAATATACATTAGCTGTGCATCCCGTAATGTATCATGTTGCTATGTGATTAGTATTTATGCTGCAACTGTCTTCATTGACATGCACTCATTTGCTGTACATTACCATGTTTCACCTGTCCTCTTTTCCTGTCTTTAGTCCTACAATTCATTTGTGTGTCCCTAATCAATATACACACCCTGACTATTTATTTATAATGCAGTCTATGTACCCTTACTGGTCATTTACACAGCTTTTGTTTAGTATGCCTGAAACAAGTCTTTATAATACTGAGTGCTGCATACACTTTCACATAATATGTTGGAGATATATGCATTGCTTTATTAATAACCTTGGTAATCTTTGTGGCATTCTGCACAATCCTGCATACCTACCTTGCTCATAGGTAAACAGGTTTACATGTGTACTGCTGCCCACGTTGCTTTACATGGTTTCCTGTTCAGTAACACTGTTGCTGGCCACAAAACCTCGCTTGTTTACATTTAAATGTGGCGCACAGCATGCATATTCAATTAGCACTGCTGCGCACCACACAAACACATAAACTCCATATAGGGTCCGCGCTAAGCCTACACGGAGTTTATTGAATCCCCATGATGATGTACACACTTTTACCTTTATCAACGTGGCACACATCATAGTAATGGACTGCACCCCCAAACAGGTGTGACAGTCATCCAGATATTTATTTATTTGGCAACGATGATCTGTAACCAGTGCTTCAACCCTCATGTTCTGAGTTTCTACAAATGATTCTACTGCTTGTTTATGGCTCAACAGCCTCATGCAGGCAGAGCATTTTATTTCCTTGCACTAATGTATATGATCACATGAAGCATGCAAAATACATATGCTTCTTCTCAATACTGAAGTTTGAGCAATATTACTTAAATTCAGTTTTAAAGACAGTAATGCATAAACTCATTACTTGCACCACATTTATGGAAATAATATGGTCCACTTCAACTATTTTAAAGGTGTAGCAGATAACCTTAGCACAGTGCCTAGGGCTGTCACAACAGTGGTCCCTGACTAGTTGTAGACCTCTGGGAAGTGATCATAAATCTTGCAGTAACCCTTCCTCACTACAAGTCTACATTTCTGTAATTTTTGGAATTAAACTTTCAGTTTCAATTTTCTGACATAGTCACTGTAACATTAATTGCTGAAATTAACTATTTACTTCTGAATTCTGGTGAAAGTACTTCAAGACAGCCATCTCATGTTCATTTAGTGAAACAATCTGAGTGCCTTTGGTACAGGACATCAACAAGATATTATTGCAGCTGCTATAAAAACATTTTGTACTGAGTATTCCTGACATGAGGTTGGTCTTGTCATGTTTTCTGGTGACCGCACTCTGGCTGTGTGTATATCCACAGAAGGGAGTGTAGGAATGACATGTGTACTGAATATGTGGGTTTGTCAGTAATGCTACTCTTTTGAGTTAATGCAGACTTACAGTAGTGTAAGGAAGTCATTTTTACAGGAAATGAAGCAATTTTTTGGCATCTCTGTAAAAGCACATGTTAATGAGTCAACATAAGGAAAAATGCAGTACTGAATACTTTAGGTGGCATGAAATAGCCATCATCTAAGCTTCTAAACACCTGAAGATATGCAACATTTTGGTAAGTATGAAAATATAAGTACAAACTGTTACCTACAAGGATATGAAACAGCACTGAAAATACTGAGTTACTCCTGCTGTTCTGGGCATTGCACCTCAACTGATATGCAACCCAAACAATGAGGCCATGATCAGTGATATCAATGAATACACATATTTTGCAATTAGTGGAAATCAGTATAGAGCCACGTATGTATAACTCAGCCTTAAAAACAATGATTATAACATATACTATTTGTTGTGTTACCTGTGCTGCTGCTGCACCTGCTGGAAGGGGGTTATTGCATGGTGTGTACTCAGCAACAGATGCATCCAGAGGAAATTCTTCCCATATGGTGGCAAGTATTACCAGGTGGATACAATGGGGTGGAGACCTATAATGGGGAGAATGGAGGTGTTGTACAGCTCATAAGAGTGAATGTCTTACACTAAACATGCATCATACAACTTAGCTGATGTGGTCTGTGTGCCTACAAAACAGCATGATTAGGCATGATTATGTGTAATTATACCATGGATCTCAGAATAACTACAGAAGGAAATTATTACAGTAATAACATTCATAATACAGATACATCACAATGTACTGTAAATTTCATTATACAACATACATAGTTTGAGTAGCAAGCACAACATGTAGTGATATGAATAGAAAATCACCTCAGCTTCCTTTTCCCTTATAAGAATATATGCTGGAAGTGTGCATGTGTGTTGGGGGGGCACTGCTTCCACTTAGGCAACCTCCCCCATTTGATGGTATCATTAAAAGTGGAAGATGCCTTGTTAACCTTGGAAGTCCATGAATCTACAGCACTGTCACCAACTGTAAATGGGCTCATCACCTCATCAGAAACAGCGGTATTAAGCATTCATCTTCAAAGGAAAAATAACTTAGCTGTTGTCCTCATCTTGCAGTGAGCAGAGCACAAGGTGGCAGGGCAACTTCCTTGTGTGTCTGCATATGACAGGGATATTTATTCATTTCCCTGAGAAAGAAGAAGTGCATGGGGAACTGATGCATATAAAGGAGTCAAAGCAAGACAGACTGTAAGAAATAAAATGGAAAGTTCAGATGTACACACATACATATGTTTCAAATGGTAAATGTTAGAAAATAAGGAAACAATTTGGTTAGCGAAACATTGAGGTACAGGTTTAATTTTCTTTTATATGGATAATATACATCCTGGGTAGCTGCCTACTCGCCATTTTGACTGAGATGGCATTAAAGCTGAAATCAGGAAACTTGCCCTTTTCCCTCTCTGTAGTGTAATCTTGGAGCTAGTATATATAATTAATATGGGTTGTGGGGAGGGTTCCTGGAGACTTGACCCCCCTGTAAAAACAGTTTTTGTGGTGTATGTGGGTATTGTCTTTGTTTTGAGTTTGTTTCAATAGAGTGAATTGTCGTTAAAATGCTTTTAACCATTTGACATTCAACAATTTGTCCTTTTGATTATTTGATAGATATCCCTTATTCTTATAACAGAGTATAATAACTATTTTGAATGATATGTGCTCCTGAAGTGAACTATTATATTTGCGCTGTTCCTATTATTTAAAAAAATATGTCATTGTTTTGTTTTGGCTGGTCAGGGTAGCCATGACTGGTTGCATTTAATCTAGTTGTGCTTTTGATTGGGCAGATTGTGCTACGGACACCTTAGTGAAACTATCACAGGTCTGCAGTTTTGTTGGGACCTGGGTGTTTGCCTGACAATTAAGACTAACTTTTTTACTGAATTCAAAAGTATCTAGTCTTTTTTATTGTTGCAAACTATTCTTTTTCACTTAGCACTGTGTTAAATGTGTGCACCACTGGTGGATATCTCTTTCAGTTTCTCTCTCTCAATGTCTGTATGAGACATGTCTGTATATAAATGCCATCATATAACTACACTGTCAAATGTCTATGCACACAACATAGATATTATGAGACTGTGCATATGTGTGTGTATCTTTATCTGTATCTATCTATATCTATCCATATATATACTATATATATTTATAAAGAGAGGGAAGTTTGTATGCACGGCTATACTCATATTTAGTTTTATATAATACTATGGATGCATTAGTAAGTTAGGATGAAAAATACTTCATATATGAGTTCACACAGTTTACAATCACAATCTTGGGAAGCCCACACTAATAAACATTACACTCCTGGGATTACATCTCTGAAGGCGAAAATGGTGAAGACCACAATGTCTTAAAATCCAGAATACTGAATCTCCTTATCAGAATAATCCCAGGAAGAAGTGCCAATTTATGTCTTATAGCAGGGGCAAGTCTGAAAGTTTGACATTGTGGTCATTAATGTTTTGATATCCTATACTATGGTCCTGGGATTGTGCACTTCTGGACTGTGGGCTTGATGACTGTGATAGTAAACCTATATGTATATATGGGTCTACTTCAAAACATTTAAAACCCATAACATCTAATTTCATAACACTGAGACCAAAACATCTAAAACCCATAACATTGAATTTCATAACATCATACACTACAAATAACAAGAAAATAACATCCCCTCCACATATAATAACAACAAACTACCAAACTCACTTTTTACTATAGTTCTGCAGGGGGGCAAGCCCCCCTGCACCCACCATGTGGGGGGCTCTGACACCCACACCCTCCGTAAATTAAATATACCAACTCCAAGACCGCACTACAATGGGAAAAAGTTAATTTCCTAACCCCACTGTTTCAAGCCCCCCTGCAGAAACATAGTAAAAGGTGTGTTTGGTAGTTTGGTGTTCTAATATGTGGTGGGGATGTTATTTTCATGTGGTTTGTAGTGTTAGATGTTATGAAATTCGATGTTATGGGTTTTAGATGTTCTGGTCTCAATGTTATGAAATTAGATGTTATTGGTTTTAGATGTTTTGAAGGGGACCTGTATATACACGGGTCTACTTTGAAACATCTAAAACCCAAAACATCCAATTTCATAATACTGAGATCAGAACATCTAAAACCCAAAATATCTAAAACCTATAACATTGAATTTTATAACATCTAACACTACAAATCACAAGAAAATAACATCCCCTCCACATATAATGACACCAAACTACCAAACACACTTTTTACTTTGATTCTGTAGGGGGGCAAGCCCCCCTGCACCCCCCCCCCATAAATTAAATATACCAACTCCAAGATCACACTACAGTGGGAAAAAGTTAATTTCCTAACCGCACTGTATCAAGCCCCCCTGCAGAAATGTAGTAAAACGTGTGTTTGGTAGTTTGGTTTTATTATATGTCATTATATGTGGAGGGGATGTTATTTTTATGTGATTTGTATTGCTAGATGTTATGAAATTCGATGTTATTAATTTTAGATGTTTTGGGTTTTAGATGTTCTGGTCTAAGTGTTATGAAACTAGATATTATGGGTTTTAGATGTTTTGAAGGGGACCCATATACACACATAGGTTCACCCATCTCAATTGATGGATCATTCTGCTCACAGCTTTCATGCCTGGGTGTTACATTTTGTTGATAGGAAAGCTGATTGGAAGTGGTGCGAGACTGCCTTAATGCCAGGGTTGGTGAATATGCCCTTTTCCTGTTATTGTGCAATCTTGGAGTTGGCATATAAGTGATGGTGGTATGAAAGGTATAGCAATATATATAAAGATAAAGAGATATATTTTTTATATGTTTCCCCTTAATCAAAATAATTATTAAACCCATATAACTAAGCAACTATTTGTATTTATACATATACAGTACATATACATATACCTATAAACATACATATACATATACGGGTCTACTTCATTTGCCCTAACTTTCATTTGCCCGACCCCATTTGACTGAAATTTCATTTGCCCGACACTTCATTTGACCGACAAGCATTAATGGCAGGAAAATGGAATATGCCCCCTTCCCCACTGTAGTGCGACCCTGGAGTTAGGATATATAGTTGGGGGGGTGTGGGGGGCGAAGCCCCCCACTTAATTTCATATTATATTGTTAAGTTTTGATGTAATATTACTTAGTAAAACAAAAGTAAGTGGTGGGCTGTGCCCCCCACACCCCCCAACTATATATTCTAACTCCAGGGTTGCACTACAGTGGGGAAGGGGGCATATTCCATTTTCTTGCCAATAATACTTGTCGGTCAAATGAAGTGTCGGGCAAATGAAGTGTCGGGCAAATGAACTTTCAGTCATTTGGTCTCGGGCAAATGGGTGTTGGGCAAATGAAAGTTAGGGCAAATGAAGTAGACCCACATATACATATACACTGAATTTATATGTACATGCATATGTTTATGCATATACATATAAATTCAGTGTCTCAGGAAAAATGTATTAATGAGAATGTGACTAAATGGTTTCATGTGCTCTGTAAATACAAAAAAAAATAGACATTTCACATACATTGGTAGGTGTAAACAGCATTTCTCATTTGGATGCATGTCCTGCAGGAACAGGCAAGCCTTTGCTATTCACAGTCAGAGTACAATGTACTCTCTGCATTCTGCATGGTTGAATGCAGTTGCTTTCTAACTGGACTGGCGTTGAGGATGACATTTGATGCTACTGTTAAGGTAATGTGAGAAATAATTAGTCCTGAGCATGGATTCAAGTCAGATGTGGTCTTTCCTATAGCTTTTCTGTTCTCATTTTATAGACTCCTAGGTAACTAGTAGCTCTATAGTTCAGGACACCATTAAAGAGCTGAGCCCAAATTCCCAATAGTTCCAAAGTGCTGCCTGGTTAAGTAACTTGCTCAAGGTCACACAGTAGACAAATGAGATGAAAAGTATCAAACTATGTACCATTAAAACAGGAAGCATCCTATTACCAACTCAGAGTTTAAGTCCTCTGCAGTAAATTACAGACAACAAATTCAGTCCTTAGGAGTACTGAACGCTCACTCTCTTCATTCATAGTCTACATTTCTAGTTTCTTTACAAGCTGATTCATTGAAGCACTTTGCCTCCCACCTGCAAGTCTTTTTAATTTCCTAGGATAATAGCATTTCTTTACTTTTCCTTCAGTTTATTTTGATTTTTAACCATCATCATTGTAGTTAAGGTTGATAACCTGGTTTTCAGTCTTCTGCCCATCAGCAGTTGAAGTGGTGACATTTGATTCCTGCAGTAGAGTTTCTGATACTCCAAGAGTGACAATGTAGTAATCCTTATAGCATTTGTTGCTACTGTTTTGTGAGATTCTATAATCTCTTAATTGTTTGAACAGCTCCTTTTATTAAAGTGATAGATTGGACATTAAATGCTTGAATTTCTGTACATACACCCATCTATAGAATTATTGTCTTGTTTAGAGGACCACTGTCAGATATTACAACATCATATATCCCCTGTCTTGAAAACAGATATTGATACACTACTCAAACTTGCATCCACATCTGTCAGTTTGATTATGTTGGGCTACATGTAATAATTATCCACACATGTAAGATAAACATCTTCTTTGAAATGAAACAAATCTGTACTATCTTGACTTCATGAATGATCTGCAGCTGAGTACCCTAACAACTGTTCTTCTTGATCATTGCCATGGTATGCCTTGCTTATGGCACAACTTTGATCAGATGACTCTGAACTACTATTTTGCTATCTTGGACATCAAGTCCTAAATGCAACTTATTTCTTACAGTTGAGAAAATGATACTGAATTTCTTTATTGATTTGTTTGCTTGGGCAACCTTTCCCTTATTGTATATTTTTGTTGGCTTCCTTTTTTAAGTTTAGCATCAGCACACCACTGAATTTCATTGAATCTTGCTTCTGTCACTTGCAATTGCTGCATTGCCTAAATAATCTCATGTTCTTTCTCTAAAAGTTCTTCACATTTCTGGTAAATAGGTTCTGCTCAATATTTACCATATGTTGTTCTTTGTCTGGTCTGCACATTACTTTCATTTCATACTTCTGTAGACTATATAATATACTTAGTAATTTTGGAAGTATGTTGCACAAAGACTTTCTGAATATGCTTTTCAGGGGGGTTGTGGTCTTTGACTACTTAAAATTCTTTTCCATAGATATACAGTATTCATAACATTTCATACATCCCTGCTGTATTTCTAATGGTTTATTATCCATTTTAGGATATGTCTTTTATTCATATGCTATTGATCTTAACCCACAGGCAACTGCTTTATCCTTCTGTAGAATTACAGCTTCTGTGCCATTCTGGTTGGCAAATACTTGCAAAAAAAAGACCTGTTTGTCTCTAGTACTATTAACTTTATGCCTGTATCCATTACTTTTACAACACAGCCTGCCTTTATTTCTCACTTCCATGTGTTCATAGGTTCATAGGAGATTACTAGACTAATGGCTACAGAGCTCTTACAAGCCCAGCCAGTTTTACCCAGATTTTACCAAATGATCTATCCCTATGGTAAAGATAACAAAGGTCAGCAGATGGGGTTCTCACTATTTTTACAGACTACCTCTGACCATAAAGGACATGGGCACCATCACAGAAGTGAATTTACCATTTCCCATCCAATGGTCCAGATTGCACTTGAAGATGGTCAGGGAGGGGCTCTGCTTCACATGAAAAGGAAGCCTATTCCAGTGGAGGGGCAATCTCTGGGACACATATCTGTATCTCTAACATGATCTATTCATGTCAGGGATCAGGTTTAGATCTTTGAGTGGGTGCCCTCATTCAGTTAGTTTTGTGAATATGCAACCTTTCCATTAGGGCTGGGTCAAAGACTGCCTTGAAGGTCAGACAAAGACTACCCTTCAGTCATTGACAAGAAAGTGAATACAGTGGTAGGGCTTTAATCATTCCACAGATGACATGTTGGTTATAAGCTATATTTTTTGGTGAGAAACCCCTGAGGATATTTAAACTGTTATAGGTTCCTGGTGAGGTACATGCCAAAGGGTACATTGTACTTGATTATTTGTCTAATGAGGGCTGAGTATAGTGGGACTATGACATCCTTAGATCTGGATGCCATGCCCTTACTTATAAGCTGAGACACATAGAAATATTTCCTCACCACCACAGACATGTGGTGGTTAAGATTCAGGTTACTATCTATTTGAGTACCAAGATGTCTCACCACTGGGTCCACTCTTAGGGGGTGTTATCAGTGTTTATGTTACTTGACTCAAATTTTGTTATACAGATTTTTTATTGTCAGATAGCACTTTTGCAGTTTACTATTAGTTCCACCTGCTTTACTGAGACATCTACAGTTTTTGATTAGGTCAGTCCATCTTTGAAGCATTGTCTTGCTTCATCATTTCCAGTAGCACAGATTATTATTTCTCTCATTAGAAAATATTACAGCTTAGCATATTAACAGTCTTTGAGTCTCTTGTCTATTTGAATAGCATATCTATCTTTAGTCTCATTAGGACCATGAACTCTTGTAAACTTCAAATATCTCACAAATGTCTTTTTCTGCTGACAATAATTACGGATTTTTTTTTCTAAGAGCTGCAGTTTCTTTTCTGGTCAAGATAAGCAAGACATGTAAGAACCTCTTTGCCTTCCTCCACAGAAACTCACAATGCCTCTTCATCTTCTGACATAATCCCCTTGCTGTGACAAATAAATTAAACTCCTCGTACCAATGTTTTCAGTTTTCACCAAAGTTGCCTTTGAATGAATGATTTTCAGAGAGGTGCAGAGCCATTTCACACAAAAAAACTGTACTTCTATATTTCTAAACACAAAGGTCTTGACAGCAAATATATTTCTTCACTGTTTGTAGGTATATTTTTTCAGTTCTGACAGCTAGTTTGCCCACTGTCTGACACTATGCCATGTCACCAGGCTTAGTAAATAATAATCAGAGAATAAAGCTGTGACCAAAACTCCATCAAATATATATATATATACACACACATATCTATATATCTATATATATATATATATATATATATATATATATATATATATATATATATATATATATATATATATATATATGTGTATATATATATATGTATATATATATATATATATGTATATATATATATATATATATATATATATATATATATGTGTGTGTGTATATATATATATATATATATATATATATATATATGTACTGAATTCTATGAAATGTATGTGACATGCTAACCACTTGTTAGCTGTTTATCATTCAACAGCATGCATTTCATATGCTGCATTCTCTGACCATCTTCCCCATTACTTCAATGGTTGAAAGAGATAGTTATTTTTGCTACAACTTTTTTTTACACTTGCAGCATTGATCACTTTCCCCATGCTTGTGCAAAAAGAATCTGTAGAGTGTAAGCCACCACCTTATGGATGCAGGAGATTTGCACCCTATAGCAACACATTGATTTAGTACTGTGTAGTTATAGTTTAGGTTGTTGTGTAGCTGACCAGTTGTGATCAACTGCTTTGCATTTCAGGGGTAACTGAGTATTCATAGAGGATCCTCTATGGACATCAGCTCATTAAGTTATAACATTTGAACTATCATACACATTAGGCTTTGACTCTAGTATTTAAGAATTTTATTTATTTACATTATATTTTATTGTTTACAGCCTACGAGCTTCAGCCATGCCATGTGTTTTCACTTCATGGTCTTCCATTCTTTTGATATCTGTGGTACAGCTGGCATGTTTGTGTTTTCCTTTGTTCTTTATGGAAGTAGTTGTAGCAAGCTAACAAGTAGTGTCACATTGTGAAGTTTAATTTCTTTTGTGGTCAGTGGCAACATGTTCTTTGTTATCTGAACATTCCTGAAGTTTAGAACAGGAAAGAAAACATACTGTGAGCTTCCCTCTCTCCTCTCCTCATAAGAATAATGCTGAAGAATCCAGGAACACTTTGGGGGGATTGAACGATGAGCAAACTTTTGCTCACTTTGTAATTCTGTGTTGTTTACTTCCAGGAATATGCCTATACTTGGTTCCTGTATCTGTCAGTAGCATTGCACTGAGCCTTATGCGCAGTCAGCACATTGTTAACTCTCATAAATGGCCCAAAAGTAAAAGCATTCTGATTTTGTCCTCTGCATTATTGTTCCTCTACCTTTCTAAACAACATCAGTATAGTTTACATTTCTCCTAACTGCTGCCTTTAAAGTGTGCATTTGTTGAGAGCAGCTTCCTTATTTTCCTTGAAGCTCTATCTCTTCATACAATACAAAGCAGATAGCTTTCAATTTAAATTTCCAATTATTTTATTGCACAAACCAGGGCAAATAATTTTATTTTGCAAGCAAGCACATTCATTAACGAGGAAACAGATTTTTCCATCAACTATAATATATTTTTAGTTTTATTGGAATCTTAAAATTCCTTCTGCTTTTACCTTTCTAATTTCTATAGTAGTACAGTTTGAAAATCTGGACATTTGATTTCATTAGACATTGTGGAATGCCGTTGTTTCATGTTTGATTGCATTATTTGGTCATACATTCTGAATTCTTTATCAGAACTGTGCACAGTAAGTTCTTGGAAGACAACTTGTTATTTATTATCCAACATTTACCTAAAAATGCTTCATGTAGTTTAGTTCACTTTTTTTTTAATTTGCTGAGGAGAAATATACATTTTCCATGATAAGCAGTACCTTCCCAAGTATCACCCTTATCACTCAGAATAATAACTAGTTACTGGATACTTTCTTTTACCCATGGGCCTGTATGACATACATTTTCCTGCCATTTCCATTTGCTAATCATGTAAACTCTTTGCACTTTAGCAGCTACTGGCTACAACATCACTCCTTTAAAATTTAGATTCATCTTCTACGACTGTTGTTTTAAGATGCAGTGCACTGTTGAAGGATTTGTTTACAATATGATAAAATGTTCACCTTTTTCCAACCATGCTGCATATGATGTGTGATTTCACACTTGTGTTCTCTGTTAGCCATTGTTTTAGTACCAGAATTGATTGCTTCTATTAACCTTCACTGGGTATTATGCCCTTATTAAATTGCACTGTTGTCAACAGCCACAATTATTTTTTCCCCACTGGTACTGCAATTTATTGCAGCACAATAATGTATTGTGTGAACATATAAATCAGATGTTTTCTGACAATGACAGGTTGTTTTAGATAGACAGATTCAGTAAACCCTACACAGTCTGTTAAGATTGTGTGAGCATCATGGCCTGACATGCATACAGTAGCACACTGTTTGTATTCAGTAAGCGGCTCTATACGGTGTGTAAAGACAGACAACCATGGTAAACACTGCGGCATGCTGCTTAAAGCATAAGTAGCTGAATTGTATGCTAATTGATCAATCCAAGATGGAGGAGCTATTAATTCATGCGTATGTGCAACAGGCTGAAGTCTATGCTGCTGCTACTGCTAATAGACCATGGTCAAAAAGGCGAAGAGTTTTCAGACCCCATTTAACTCATCACAATCTGCATGATGTGGAACGTGTATAGTGCCACAGAGTGGAGAGAGACATACTACAGGTACTCTGCAACCTCTGTCATCCTAAAATCAGACCAGGGCAAACCAAGGAGAAATAGTACCAGTGGCGACAATTATCAGCACTACCAGGCTACATTGCATATCACACCTTTCGGTCCCTAAATCTGGACTGAAGTCCTAAAGGAGGTGTGGACTGCAGCCCCAAAGGTGGTGATGTATCCATCTTCATAAAGGATATGTACACCTGCAGACTGGTTGGACAACATAATGCATCCGAAGTACTACAGCTACAACTAACACTGGATAAAACTGCAATCCAGGTTGTAGCCTGCTATAGATCCCCTACAATGTCCCAAGACTCCCATTCCGCATTTCTGAACACTCTGGAAAGCATTAAGGTTCAACCTAACACCCTTATACTGGAAGACTTTAACTACCCCTCCATTAGCTGGGAGAATTACTCCTGTTCCAACTCTTTTGCCCAACAATTTCTAGAATTCATTAATTCCAATCCCCTGGACCAACTCATTCTCACCCCTACCAGAGGTAGGAACATTATTGACCCGGTCATTACAAACATGCTCTACACTGGTAATTAATTCCTCCCTGGTGAGATCTGACCACAAGTTAATCACAGTCGATATCCAAATCCCACCCTCACCCCCCATGAAGGAAACCACAGTGATGAACTTCTCCAAAGCCAATTTTAAGCTTCTAAAGGCAAAAGTGTCAGACTTCACATTATCCATGCAAATGGGGAATGGACATATGGCTGCTGAATCATACACCAAGGTACTGTATGAGCATTTACACAAGTGCATGGATCAGACCATACCAAACAGAACCAGGATCATGTCCTCCAAAAAAAGGAAGCCAATGTGGTGGTCCCCTGCCATTAATAAACTCTACAACAGAAGAAAAAACTGTTGCAGAAAAAGGTAAAGTCCCAAGACTGGAAAAATTCCCTCTTGAGTCTCAGCAAAAAACTGAGATCCCTCATCAAATCTTACAAAGCTAGCTATGAAAATAAAATTGCTACAGATGCTAAAGACAGGTTCCCTATTATATGATTGAAGACGCATTCTTTCGAATGCATCTTGATCAAACTTGAAAGCACGAAATGGCAAAATACCGAAACGGCATATAACCAAATTCTTTCCCTGGGAAAGAAAACTCTTGTCCGCCTTCGTTATTTTGCCATTTTCATAACTGTAGTGTGATATTACAGTTGGTATATTTAAGTAGGGGGGTGTCGTGGGGACAGCCCCCCATGTTGTGGGTGTGGGGGCAAAGCCCCCAACTTAAGCTTTCACTTACATGGGGTCGATAAATCAGCGTTCGCTTTTTTAAGGATTCGCTGATTTAATGTAGACCTTAAAGACAACCACAAGGCATTCTTTAGCTAAGTCAAGAATCTGCATAACAGCACACAGAGGTGCTCTGAGGTATTGCACAATGGTGCCACTTATACTGAAAAAACACCAGTGGCCAGCATAGAGTACACCAAGCACTATTATATAATAATTATAACATAAATACTTTACTCAGACCAGTTTCGGCTAACCAGCCTTCTTCAGTGAAAAAGCATTTTACAAATATTACATTGCATTACAATATATACAGTCCCACAACCAATAACAAACTTGGTCCAACCCAAATACTACAAATAAATATTAATGAGACAACATTGTAAATCAAAAAAATAATATAAATGATAAATATAAATGTAAAGATTATAAACATTACAGAATTTACCAAAAAAATGTATATACAAAAGTTTATAAACATACTGTATATAAATATAATATGTAATGAATATATAAAGAATATATAAAGAAGCAATGATCTGTGGTATACTTCATAAATGGTCATTAAGTCCAGGAGAAAATAATGCTCCTAACTTAATAATCCAATATTTCTCTTTATGATTTAGAATAGTATGCCAACCTTGCTGATTACTCCTATCACCAATGATTCTGTCTATTACCATGAATCTAAATTCGGCACTAGGATGTTTGATGGTATGTCTATATAGGGCATTTGTCTCCCGTTTGTTATGGACATCACTTCTATGTTCTGACATCCGTATTCTCAATTATCTGGATGTTTGGCCCACATAAAAGGCAAAACATTTACATGTGGCCAGATATATTATCCAGCTACTAGCACAATTACCAAACACCTTAAGATCATACACCCTGCTGGTATTAGCACTGGTAAATTGTTTGAGTTTACTCATGAATTGACATGACCCACAATGTCCACAAGGAAACATTCCCAATAACCGATCCCCCAACATTGTCAGTTGTTTGTATACCGCTCCTCCACTCTCTTTATGTTTAAAGTGTGAGAAGTACGCACCTAAAGTTCTCCCATGTCTGTTACAAAATTGACATCTGGGGCCCAGGCTTCCTCTAAGTTGATCATTGGTCATAAGTATGTTCCAATGTGTATCAATTACATTTCTAATGACGTTGTTATTACGTCCATAAGTGGTCACAAATCTTAGATTTTCACCGATTTGTGTTGGCTTATGCTGTTTGTATTCCAACAGTGTGTCTCTATCTTGAGCACAGCTCCAATTACTCACAAGTGCAATATCAGAATCCCTATATCCCCTATCCAAGAATCTGTTACATAAATCATGTCTGGCATGTTCAAATTTCCATGTGGAAGAACTACTTCTTTTGATACGCATAAATTGTGATTTTGGAATACTGCGGATGCATACTAGATGCATGAATCATGCTATTGTATTGTGGATACTTTACAAAACGCTTTTATGCTAAGGGTATGATCCTCATTCCGATACACAGTCACATCTAAAAAAGTTGATACTATCATGATGTGATGTAAGAGTAAATTCAGTACCCCACAAATTATCATTTAGATACTCCAAAAATTCCTGCAGATATATCACATCTGCCCGCCACACCATCCAACAATCATTGAAATATCTGCGCCAAATATCTATTTCTACCTGGTAAATATTATGAAGTGGATCATAAATCATACATTCCTCAAAGAAATCCATAAACAGATCCGCATATATGGGGGCAAAAGATGCCCCCATAGCTGTACCTTGCAATTGCCAATAACATTCACCCTGGAAGTAAAATATATTTTTGTTTAAAACATGCTCAGCCAAACATACCAATAAGGTATTAAAGCCATGTGGATATAAAGCAGCATGCTCCAACCAAAACTGTATGCTTTTAGGCCAGCCCAATGGGGGATACTAGTATATAAGGCCTTTACATCCAGGGTGCACATCAGCCATCCAGGCTCCAATTGTGTATCTGATATAATTTTGAGAAATTTGCATTGTGTCCTGGATCCTTGCTCTGACTGAGGCCAATAAAGGTTTTAAATACTTGGTCAAGAATGCTGACAAAGGTTCAGTCAGAGATCCAATGCCAGAAACAATTGGTCTGCTTGGAGGCTGAGTTAATGACTTATGGATTTTGGGTAGTAAATATAAAATTTGTTTCTGCGGATCTGCTACGGTAAGATGACTCTTAGTAGTAACATTAATAATACCTTCGTCAACTGCCTGGCTTAAGAACATATCAATCTCCTTTTTAAAGATGGGGGTTGAATCTATGGACATTGACATATAACATCTAGAGTTGGAAAGTTGTCCCTTAACCTCATTTAGATAATAATCCAAATTCATAACAACCACAGCCCCACCTTTATCTGCTGGTAAGATGACAATATCATGATTATTTTTAAGTTGCTCCAAGGCAGCTGCTTCCTCAGGGGAAAGATTATGACCTAAAATAGATGATTATCTATTCGGAAAATGAAGATCCCTCAATACTGCTTGTAAAAAAAATCGAAACATGTTTATTCATTGGTGGTTGGAAGTCGGATTTGTGAAACCTAAATTCATCAGATCTTTGAGTATTGTTATCTGCAAAAAATAATCTGAGATTAAGTCTGTGACAAAATTGGTAAACATCAGTGACTATACTATATTCATCCACAAAGAATCCAGGTACAAAGCCAAGACCTTTATTCAGTAAAAGGATTTGCTCATCAGTTAGTAATACATAAGATAAATTTAACACATTCTGGCCAAGGCATCAGTTCAGTGGAGGGCCTATTGCAGACCATCTTGAAGTAACTATGAACACTGGCCAGAATGTGTTAAATGTATCTGATGTATTACTAACTGATGAGCCAACCCTTTTACTAGTTACTTCAAGATGGTTCATAGGTTCATAGGTTTGTACTAGGCTATCAGCCCTAGGGCCTATACAAGCCTAGCCATAACAATTCCCTGGCTATTTCTTCCCACATTATTTACTTTCCTGGACCCCTGTCTAGCAGGGCGACTGACGTGATCCCTGGGGTGAATTTCCTCTCTCCCATCCAATTGTCAAGGTTCCTCTTGAAGAGGTCCAAAGAGGCACTCTGCTTGACATGTATGGGCAATCTATTCCAGAGTCTGGGGAGTCTCTGGGTCAGGAACCTATCCCTCCAGCATGTTTTGTTTATTGTGATGACAAGGTTTAGATCCCTGGAGCATGTAGCTCTGAGGGATTGGGATTTCTTTAAGTGTAGCATGTCCAACAGCTCTGGGTTTGACATGGCCTTGTATGTTAAGCAGAGATCACCTCTGAGTAGACGATATGCGACAGAGTATAGCTGGAGTTTTTTAAGGCGGTCAGTGTAGGGCATCTGCTTTAGACCTGTGATTCTTTTAGTGAGGTATTTCTGAGGCCTTTCCAGTTGTTGCAGATGTCTTGAGAGGTACATACCAAATGGGGCATTGTATTCTATAATGGGTCTAATGACGGATGAGTACAGTGGAACAATGACCTCCTTCTTTCTGGATGAAAAGCCCTTTGTGATGAGGTGTGCCACATAGAAGGATTTCCTGACTGTTGTGGCGATGTGGTTATCGAAGGTGAGACCACTGTCCACCTGTGTCCCTAAGACTCTTATCACACTTTCTGTGTTTAGTGTACTGCCACCTATATGGTAATTCATGGATACATGTTTTTTCCCAAAGGGGATAACAATACATTTCTTGGCATTGAGCTTGAGCCCATGGCTCTGGCACCAAGCATCTGTTTCTGTAAGGCCCTTTTGTAGAGTATCCACATCATTTGGGGATTCAATAATACCCTGAGGTACTCTACTTGTCACTTGTCTGGAGCTGGATTTGGAGTCGGCTACATTTACAGTGTGGGTTCTATCAGTAAGCCATTTAGCAACCCATTGGGTGACATAGGGATTAATGCCCAACTTAGTAAGTTTATCTATGATTCCAGAGTGGGGGATGGTGTCAAAGGCCTTGGCAAGGTCTAGATAGGCTGTGTGGACCACCTTACCCTTATCCATGGCTCTGGAGACTGATTCAAAGAAGTCAATCAGGTTCAGGAGACAAGATCGGCCCTTCACAAACCCAAACTGGGTGGGGTCCAGTGTTTGAAGGTTGCCAATGTCTTTGTTTATAAGTTCCATGATAATACGCTCCATGGCCTTGCAGATAAGGCTTGTCAGACTGATGGGACGGTAGTTTCCAGGATCCAAGGTGGATCCCCCCTTGTGGATTGGGATAACTGTAGCTCTGCGCCACTCAGTGGGCACGAAACCTGAGGTGAGGCTATGATTAAACATGACACTTAGGTGAGGTGCCAGTTCATATTGTAGTTCATGTAGTACACAGCCCGGGATGTCATCTGGTCCCATGGATGCTGTATTCTTGGCTTTAGAGAGTGCGTTTTGTACCTGTGTGGCCGTTATTACTGGAATTTGGCAATCTTCCGGTATTGAGATGGGCCATTTAGGGGGTGAAGTTGGCACTGAATCGATCTGCCAGGATATTGGCAATATCCTTTGGATCAGTATATTTAATGCCATTCTGTTTTAGCTCAGAGCAGATATGAGCATTGCCATTTAGATTCTTGACATAGTTATAGAATGCTTTATGGTTGTCTTTGGAATCTTTGGCAATTTTATTTTCGTAACTAGCTTTGGAGGATTTTATGAGGCATCTCAGTTTCTTACTGAGGCTAGTAAGGAGTTTTTTGCATCCTGGGATTTTCCTCTTTTCTGCAAAAGTTTCTTCCTTTTGTTGTAAAGTTTGTTTATGGCAGGGGACCACCAGATTTGCTTCCATTTTTTGGATGAGAGCATTTTGGTTCTATTTGGGATGGCACGATTCATGCATGAGTGGATGTGCTCGTACAGTGCCTTAGTGTAGGATTCAGCAGTTGAACTTTCAGTTCCCGTCTGCATGGGTGTTATGAAGTTTGTCACTTCTGACTTGAGTAGCATGAAGTTGGCTTTGGAGAAGTTTTTTATGGTGGTTTCTTTACTGGGGGGTGGGGGTGGGATGTGGATGTTAAAGGTGATTAGCTTATGGTCAGACCTGACTAACGAGGGGGTGACCATAGGTATGGAGCATTGATTTCCCATGTTGGTAATGACCAGGTGTAGGATATTGGAGCCCCTGGTGGGACTATGGATTAGTTGATCCAGGGCATTGGAATTTATGAATTCCAAGAACCGTTGCGCAAAGGTGTTGGGACATGAGTAGTTTTCCCAGTTAATGGTCTGCAATAGGCCCCACTAGTACATCAGGGGAGGAATCTTCCTTCACCGATAATGACAGTGTCAGTACTAGGGAGTCACCCATTCGTAAGAGGTCCAACGCACAGCACCCTTTAGATGGGCTAGTAAGCGGCATGGGGGCAGGCATCAGTTCAGTTCAATGTAATATTTGTAAAATGCTTTTTCACTGAAGAAGGCTGGTTAGCCGAAACTGGTCTGAATAAAGTATTTATGTTATAATTATTATATAATAGTGTTTGGTGTACTCTATGCTGGCCACTGGTGTTTTTACTGTGAATGGTTTGGCCGTGCATTTTTCGTACGTGCAGAGCGTCAAGTTTCTTCACTACTTATACTGAACCAACAGATATTGCCAATATCTTGGCCGACAGGTTCAGTGCAAACTTCATCCCCCCCTTCACCCCCTAAAGGGACCATCCCAATACCTGAGGAATGCCAAATCCCTAATATCACGACTGCACAGGTAGAAACCTCACTATCCAAAGCCAAAAATACAGCTTCCATGGGACGTGATAATATACCTGGCTGGGTTCTTCATGAATTACAAGGAGAACTGTCACTACACCTGAGTGCCTTATTCAACCATAGCCTCACTTCAGTCTTCATTCCCACCAAATGGCGCACTGCCACAGTCATTCCACTCCACAAGGAGGAGCAACTACTGAACTTGGAAACTACTGCCCTATCAGCCTATTGAGCCTGATCTGTAAGGCCATGGAGTGCATCATTATGGACCTCATAAACAGGGATATAAGGGACCTTCAAACCCTGGACCCCACTACAGTTTGGGTTTGTGAAGGGCGGATCATGTCTGCTCAACCTGATAGACTTCTTTGAATCTGTCACCAGATCAGTCGATGAAGGCAAGGCAGTCCATACAGCCTACCTCAATCTAGCCAAGGCCTTTGATACCATCTCCCACTCAGAGATCATTGACAGACTCACTAACCTAGGCATTAACCTCTATGTCATAAGATGGTTTGCCAAATGGCTCATGGACAGAACCCATGAGGTGAAAGTAGCGGATTCCAAGTCTGACTTCTAGGTAGTTACAAGCGGAGTCTCACAGGGTTCTGTTCTGGGTTCTCTCCTGTTTGGTATCTACTTCTCTGAAGTTCAGGACAACACCAAGGGACTCTGGTTAACCAATTTCGCAAATGACTGCAAACTGGGAGCTATTATTGATTCTCAAGCTGATGTAGACATCCTACAAAAAGGCCTCACAGACACCAACA
Source organism: Protopterus annectens (assembly GCF_019279795.1). Taxonomy (NCBI): domain Eukaryota; kingdom Metazoa; phylum Chordata; order Ceratodontiformes; family Protopteridae; genus Protopterus; species Protopterus annectens. The sequence goes on along the minus strand of NC_056737.1, from coordinate 1,647,356,957 downwards.
ACTGATGCCAGAACCACGATCTTAAGCTCAATGCTAAAAAGTGCATTGTCATCCACTTTGGGAAAAACATGGTGCCCACGTGCTACCACATCAACAGTAGTCCTTTAAACTCCCAAAGTGTGATATGAGATCTGGGAAAACAGGTAGATAGCAACCTCTCCTTCGACAACCATGTTGCCACAGTAGTCAGGAAGTCCTTCTATATGGCACACCTCATTACAAAAGGCTTCTCATCCGGGAAGAAAGAGCCATAATCCCCCCCTACTCATCCCTCATTAGACCCATTATAGAGTACAATGCCTCATTTTGCATGCACCTCACTAGACACGTACAAAAACTGGAGAGGCCACAAAAAATTCCCCACTAAGTGGATGCTAGGACTCAAACACATGACCTATACTGACAGACTTAAAAAAAACTCCAGCTATACTCCATCTCATATCGCCTACTTAGAGGCGATCTCTGCTTGACCTACAAAGCCATGTCTGACCCAGTGTTGCTAGGCATGCTTCATCTGAAAAAGTCTCAATCCCTCTGCAAAACATACTCCAAAGACCTCAACCTTCTCACCACAATAAACAGAACCTGCTGGAGAGACAGGTTCCTAACCTGGAGACTTCCCATACTCTGGAATAAACTACCCATTCATGACAAGCAGAGCACTTCACTAGCCCTCTTCAAGAAAAATCTTGACGAGTAGATGGATAACAGGAAATTCACCCCAGGGATCACTTCAACAGCCTTGCTCGATAGGGGCACAAGGAACTAACATCCGGCAACAGGACAACTGGGAAGATTCTTGGGCTAGGCTTGTGTTGGCTCCAGGGCCATTAGCCTAGTACTCACCTATGAACCTATGTGTCTCACTTAGAATTTTAGCTACAGGACCCTTTCAGATACCAGCAGTTGACATGCTATGGGTGTCACAGGCATCAGCATCCAGGATCCTCCATCAGTTCCTGAAAGCTATGCTCCAAAAGCCAGTGACCACATACTTTCCCCATACTCCTGAGGATAGGGCCACAAATATGCATGAATTCTACGTTGAAGAACACTATCCTGAAGTACTGGGTGCCATAGATTGTACAAATATTGAAATTAAGGCACCACCCAGGGAACAGGGAAGGCTCTACATAAATAGAAAGGTCTTCCAATCTATTAACTGCCAAGTCATGTCTAATGCCAAGAGAATCATCTTGAATATGTGTACTGGTAACCGAGGCAATTACCACGGCTCACATAAATGGCACACCTCCCAATTATATCAGATGTTTACTAGGGATGATATCCCACAGCATCATTTATTGGGAGATGCAGGTTATGCACTGGAACAGTGGCTAATGACAGCCATCAGAAATGCACACACAACCTTTGAAGGACACCATAATGAGGCACATGCTCAAACCAGAAAAATCATAGAGCATGCGTTTGGGCTGCTGAAGTCAGGTTCCAGTGCCTAGATACATCTGGCGGAGCCCTGCACTACCATCCATGTACATGAACTGAAATTTTCACTATTGGTGCCATGCTTCACAACATCATCCTGAGAAAGTAGCTTCAGCAGGATCAGCAAGAGGAAGGAGCACACATCCCTCCGCCAATGGCAAGGTCACCACAGCCACACACAGGTGAGGAGTCAGACAGGGAACCAGCAGCTGCTGTGGGTGTAGGCAGATGTAGGTGAGCTCAATATGCCCTTGCACTGGCTAAGAGGCAATCCCTAGCACACTCATGACCTAAGGGGCTAAAACCTTCATTCTATGCACATACATATAGTAACATTGATGCCAAGCAACACTCACAACCTTTACCTAACCATGTAATGGTTGTGTACTGCTAGCATCAGATAGAGTCAGCCTTGAACTAAAACTGTTTCAATTGCTAGATTTACAAGGTAAGTGTTGAACCTGGAGTGCATTGTGTAATGATATGAATGAATGGCATATCCTTGCATGTTGTTACTTGGTAATGTAAGCAAATAAAAGGTGGTTGATTTCTACAGAAGTGGCTTTAACATGTGACAGGAGAGACTTATGTGACTAAATGTGATCTCTATCAAGTAGTAGGCCTCAGGCAACAAAGATTCATGCATTTGTACCTCTCAAAAGTACTGTTGGTCACCGAATGTCCTCAATTTGGCATCATACCTTTGTAGTGGAAAATTATTAAAGAGAGAAGTTAGAACATCATGAGACACATTTCAGTTTCAGACTTCTCAACTTTCAGAAGATTATTAAAAATACTGAGGCAAAAAATTTTGATTCTATCAACTGTCTAACTTTCTAAGACCAAAATTAGCAAAGCAACATCAGAAATGCAGATATACTAAACACTAAGTCATCTCTGCACCCTGAGCATCATATGCAAATGTTGTCTATTCCTGAATCCAAAAGATAGAAAACAAGGATCTAGCACAGTTATCATCACTTCCACAGGGTGTTGTAACAAACGGCCAGTAAGACAAAATGAGCTTTAAGCTTCACGGATGAGCCATGTAACTTTTGTGTGTTTGTGTGTGTCTGTATGGGTCTTCCAGATGAAATTGGTGTGTGAGTGTCAGCAGTTTCACAGCCAAGGTCTGTGCTAGCTCTGCATCTTTGTATGTCGGACAGGTGTGAACTGTGCATGGTAGAGGTGGCAGTTCATCATTGTCGTACCAGATCATGAGAAAAGAGTTGCACTAGCACAGCCATGGCAATGGTCAGATGCACTGCTGCTACCTGAAAGTAACTGGTGTCTGCTGGACAAGCTCCTGTCATGAGGACGCCCAGGACCATGACCCCATGGCCTGCCATTTCTGGGTGTAGACACCTCAACCACTGATGGAGCAGTGGAAGTAGTGCCACTATGGGAGTGTGATCAAGCATGGCACTTCAGCTAACAGTAGATGATGTGGATGACCTACACCCATGAGGATGCTGTCCCCTCTCATCAGACTTTCCATCACAAACACTGCCCATTCCAGTGTGTCATTCATCTGATACATTGAATCAGCAAGATGGTGGATGCAGTCATGCATGTCAGCCTGTGTTACATCTACAAACTTAAGCATTTCTCTGCAGTATCTATAGGAATGTGCCTGAGCCTTCATGATGGCCCTAAGCATAAATCAAGTGACATGGGAAGACACACCTCGATCTGGTGGACGATGGACAGTAGATCTCCTCTGAATACCCCTAACAACCTTCCTGTATGGCACCTCACCCACACATTGGATACAGCCAGAGTCAACAGGCACTGAAGCCACAGTAACCATACTTCCCTGATTGAGTGTCTCAACCTTCACCTGTCCAATACCTGTGGTCTCACTGGAATTGGTTGGCATAGGCCTTCTGGCTATGTTTGATCGAATTACAGGGTATGATTGAATGTCATCATCAGTGTCTTCCAATAGTCTGACATGAGGTGGTAAGAGTCCTATACTTCCATTGTCAGGATCACCAGTAATAATAAGCAACAAATACATGAAAGAAAGTAATAGCTACACTACTATTGTCAAATGCATGCTATCAAACTAACAGTGGTGTCACTATTACAGACAGAATACCAATACGCACAACAGTCCTGGCACCCACATCAGACATATGGATAAAATAAATATGTCTTTGACCTGCTCATCACCACTGACAAAAATATTTGGCTTACCATGTGCAGATGAAGCAATGCTTCCCATGGATGATGGTCCTAAAAGAAGTTAAGCAAAAGGTGAGGACACCATCATCACAATTAACAGTAACACAGGGGGGTTAAAGCTTGTTGCCCTTTATATGTCCATTAATGATACTTTTAACAATAACTTAGATGACATGTCCACCCTAAGCCCATGTGTAAGCAATCAGACTGTGTTGTTAACTGTATCAACCTACAACTATCCCTCCAAAATGGATATAATATTAAACAGAACTTAAGAATTTCTGTCATTATTTTACTATGCAAGAAGTATTTAACAATTGAGATAGATAAGCCTACCTGGAAGTTCCTACTGGGATATAATTTCTCTCACTGAAACACTAGCAGCAACATCAATGACGTGCTGTTATGCACTTTCTAGTGAGCTGTCTGTATCCCTGACACTATACAGGAACTCTTCATTTGCTGTTAGTGGTGGCTCTGCAGCAAGCCCCCTCCAGTACCCATTCCTTTATGGGCAACTGCAGCTGCTGGAATCCATGGAGAAGAAATCATCTCAGTGGCCCTATGGTGCACCTGATCATATGCCCTGCAGTGGCTGCCTACTGTGTTCACATCAGCAACTATCTGCTGACAAATTTGCATTCTGCATGGCATATCTCCATGTCCCTTATCAGGCAGGAAAGGCATCATGTTGCCTAAAAGCTTCCACAATTACATCATTCTCAGGGTCACTGAGGGGGGGGGGGGGTTGTGCATTGGGATGCCTTGGTGCCATAGTCCTAGGTGACCTAAAATACAACAGAAGGATAATACGCATAATATCACATACCTAAAAGTCCTGTTTTGACACATAAAAGGTAGCATTTCACTGTTAATCACTGGAGAAACAAAAAACAGTCAAGATGTTCAAATATAAAAAAGGAACTGTGTGGTTGTAACATATTACAATCACACACAAAGCAATGTTGGATCCAAAACAAGGAGAGTAACAATAGCAAAAATCTTGTTTGTGCCAAAATGGAAATGCAACTTTGCTCCACCACCTTCAAAAGAATGGGTCTATATGACTAGACTGAAAGATCAGAACAGCGAATGTATGTACATCGACACATTTACATCAATGTACATACTGAGCGAAACACCTAAACAGTGAAAACTGGAACGCCAAACGTGTTTCATCATCATAATGCGCCACACAGGTAGGTAAAATCTAAACTAAAATATTACATTAATTAGCTTTTGCAGGGGGGCAAGACCCCCTGCACCCCCCACACCCCCCACACCCCCCTACTTAAATATACCAACTCCAAGACCGCACTACAGTGGGGAAAAGGATATATTTCCTTATCCCCACCATTGTGCTGCTAGCTATGAAACATGTTCGGCATTCCGGTTTTCACCGTTTAGGTGTTTCGCTCTGTATGTACATCGATGTAAATGTGTCGATGTACATACATTCGCTGTATGGATCTTTCGGTCTAGTCATATAGACCCCAAAAGAACATGTAGATGGCATGTTTTGCTAACAAACCATTAGTGAATTGCTAAAGTGCTATCAAATAAACTGTCCCTGAAACATATGTACTGATTTGACACAGAACATTCCATTTTAAGCTATTACCAGTCCTGTTTACCTCTGTCCAGCAGTCCCCTTGAGGTGTGTATGGTCCATCCTAGAAGGCTAACACCCTTGTGTCATTGACAATATAGAACATTAAAATTTCATGGAGTGCACAGGGAAAACATTTGTAATATTAACACTTCTGATGACAATTAACAATGATGTGAATCTCAGAAATTGAAATGTCCTGACAAACATGCCCATGCCATCTGTACACTACTAAGAAATGCAAATAGATAAAAATAGCATTTACTAATGCATATGAGTGTGTGTGTGTGTGTGTGTGTGTGTGTGTGTGTGTGTGTGTGTGTGTGTGTGTGTGTGTGTGTGTGTGTGTGTGTGTGTGTGTGTGTGTGTGTGTGTGTTTGTGTGTGTGTGTGTGTGTGTGTGTGTGTGTGTGTGTGTGTGTGTGTGTGTGTGTGTGTGTCTGTTTATATATATATATATATATATATATATATATATATATATATATATATATATATATATATATATATATATATATATATATATATATATATATATATATATATATATATATATATATATATATATTTATATACAGATTTTTAATGATATTTCACCATATGCAGTTTATAATTGAAAACTGCACGCATACCTTAGCAATGTCACTAGTTTTCTGTGCAGATATATCCCAAAGTAATATCCTCTTCTGTATAATTAACATAGACAAGTCTCCTCACCTTCAGGTTCCCTAGCTACATGGTTCCCTTTTTATGGTGTAGATTTTGGGTTGTGAGCATGGTGAGGATGTAAATGAGGCATGAACTCATTAGAATCGCTGAATCCCAATTATTTGGCTTCATGCATCCTTCTATGAGGCACACCTCATAATAAAAGGGTTCTCATCCAGGAAAAAAAAGGTCATTGTTCCCCTCTACTCATCACTCATTAGACCCATTATAGAGTACAATGCCCCTTTTGGAATGTACCTCACAAGACATCTGCAGCAGCTGGAAAGGCCACAGAAGTACCTCACAAAGAGGATTACTGGCCTCAAACAAATGCCCTACACTGACCGCCTCAAAAAACTCCAGCTTTACTTTGTAGCATATCACCTACTCCAAGGTGATCTCTGCCTAACATATAAAGCTATGTCAAACCCAGAGTTGTTGGATATGCTACACCTAAAGAAATCCCAATCCCTCTGAGCTACATGGTCTAGGGACCTAAAGCTTGTCACTACAATAAACAGGACACACTGAAGGGATAGATTCCTGTCACAGAGACTTCCTATACTTTGGAACAAGCTACCCATCTATGTCAAGCAAAGTTCTTCATTAGCAGTCTTCAAGAAAAATCGTGATGAGTGTATGGGAAATAAGAAATACACCCCGGGGATCACTTCTGTGTCTCTGCTGGACAGTGACACAGGAAAATAATGTTCTTGGGTGGCGTAAGCTATGGAACCTTGTTGGCTAGGCTTACATAGGCCCTTGGGCCGATAGCCTAGTACCTACCTATGAACCCTATGAACCCTATGTAAACATAGTGTAGGCACTCCCTCAGTGTTTATTGATAATGGATTGCAACTGTCAATGACTACTTGTAGGGAGAAGCAAAGCACAACAGCAATTCAGACTGCCTTACCTCCAGTGGGTGTGTCAGCCAGGTTAGACTTACTAAGTGTAGAATTAATTGTATTAATGTTTTACATGTTAGTAAGCAGCACACACATCACAGTTGCTGTTCAGTAACATCCAACCTCCCCTTCATTTGTTGACAACTGTATATTATTGCCATTTAATATCCTCATGCACTTTAAGAATAATGATCCAGTATGTCTTAAAGACTGCATGTCTCAGATTACTGCTCAGATAAGACAAGGGCGTGCAACAAATGTAGAGAGATAAGACAGAGCTACATTTTTGCAAGTGATAGTCATAAATTGCTGTGTGATCACTCAGTGCCCAACAAATGAAATTAATACATGTGCAAACAACTGTCATATGTTTTGTTAGTACTGTGGATGATGTTGCAGTTGGTTGTATATACAATAACTTCAGTTCTCTGCTTCAAAGCTGTTTGTTTGATAAAGAGGTATAATATACCCTTACTGTGTTTTGAAGATTTATTGGAGTGAAAGTTCATATCCAGACTTATGCAAAAATATGCCATGTGTACCAACAGAAATTTTGTAGTGTTTATTTCATATATGTATTTTCTTCATTTCAGCTAATTTTCCTTTTTTTTAATGCCAGTGCTTGCACGATGAGTGGCTTAGTGCCAACACTGCAAATGTAGAAAGACAATGAATGTCAGATTTAGCTGTGCTTATCTCATTTGCGTGATACTTAGCAGTGCACAAACCTGGACTAGTGGCCCACATAAAAAGCAGACAGATCACCTGCAGACAGAGCATAGTCAGTTTACAGGTCAAAAAAGATACATTGTTGCAGTTTTTACTTTCCATCTCACAATGCCGGTAAGCAAAATTGCACTATAGTTAGCAAGCTTTCCCATCACCTGCAGCCATCAAACACCTTCAGACAGGAAGCAGATAGTAAACAGTTTAAAATAGATACATTCTATTAATTCTGTGAGGCACTGCATAAACATGCTAAGTGTTGGTGCATGGCAGCTAACACACAGAACTTAAGAATGACTTGGGTATTATGCAACTGTCATTTAACTATTCTTATTGCAGCAGGTGTAATTATAGGGCTGTAATACATATAGTACTGGGTACTAATTCAGGAAGTGCAACATATTTTTACTATTGTGTCACTCCAATTTATAGCAATGAACACAAAAATATGCACGTGTTATTTCAACATTCTTGTGGACACAGGTGTAAGAGTAGGGCCACCATACACATGGTCCTGGGTTCTAATACAGTAAACTGAATAAAACCAGCAGGACCACCACAGCTAAAAGCATCATGTTTAATAAATGATAAGCAATTTTGCATTCTGAAGTGAACGCTTCATCAGATCTAAAATGTTATGAACATGCTGAGTTACTATGGATTCTTAATCTGCAAGCTGACAGATATCCAGGGCTGAATGGCTCCATCCCTTTTAAAACCTGCATTAGAGGAACATAAATTGATGTGTTAATTTTTTTTTGGCTCTATAATGTGATTATTTATGTATATAAGCTTGCTGCTTGTACTATGGTTTTAGATCTGGTGAAGCATTCATCTCAAAATGCAAAGGCGCATATGTTTTATTAAACTTGATGCTTTTAGCTGTGGTGGTCCTGCTAGGTTTATTCTGTTTACTTTGTTCTTTTGTCTAGCTTGGAACTTTGTGGACTCTTGGTCATTTGTTTGTGCTTGTATGGGTTCTAATACAGGACATTCCAGACATTTTTCTGTTGTTCCATTTCAGATAATATTCAACCTCACTGATAACACATTAGATAGTAGAGATTATATGAATTAAATGTATGAGGGATAAGACAGCCTTATTGTGATTTCAGATGTATAACTGAGGGTATACTGTCTACTTTATTTCTGTAAGTATAATTCTGCTATCTGAACTTGGATAGCCTTCACACTTAAACAAGACACATGCACAAATGAATCTATATATAAGGACCTTGCCAGGTTACACAAATATATGGTTAACATCTCAAACTATCATCTGTATTTATGAATGATTCATGTCTAAGAAGCACTTCTTCTGTGGCAAAAAATGGAAAATCACCACTGTGGAAAAAAATGTTTTATTCCTTAGGCAGAGGTTTGAATCCCACACTGTAAAAACCAGTTTTATCAGTGTATCAAACAAACCAAAAATATGTCAGTTCATGAAATTTATACCCCCAGTGCATGTCTGCAAAACTAAATCACCTAACAGTTACAGCAGCAGCCACCCTTCAAACTAATGTCAAGTATCAGATTAATCTTCCAATTTAAAAAAAAATTATCACCAACCTGCTTGGCACTGCTACTGTCTGCTTAACATTGCACAAATGCAAATAGCATCATTTCTCAGGTTTGTGCTCTACCAGTAAACATGATAACAAGAATTGGCAGGAAACCTTAATTTACCATTGCTCAACTTTTGGGATTGGACATGTCTGGCATTCGAGGGGAAGGTGCCAGTTTAGGGTGCAGAGTTGGGTTTTTCAGGAGTCCAAGATATTTATTGCACTCCTGGTAAAGTGCCACAGTCATGGACATCTACAAGGGGATTATTCTGGCTCCCAGGTCAAGTCTAAGGCTTAGAATAGTCAGACTAAGGCTGTATCCAATGCAACTGGCATCCCTCACACTGGAGAACAGTGTAGACACCAAATCAATGGCCTTAAAAGGTGCAAGAGGGATACTCTCAACCAGTGGTTGGATGAATGTCAAACCAGTGACATCCCACAGCTGTGTAAGTATGCTAATAAAGAAAATTTAGAATACGTAAAAAGCTTAATATTGGCAAGACTGGTATGCATAATGTTCTGTTATTTTCTTTTCTTTTCACAGCTAATTCTGAAATTGAGTTGAATCGGCAAGCTCATACGGATCATTTGGTGAGACAGAGGGTAGCAAGTGGTAGGTATGCAGCACAAGAGAAGTATTATTGTATCTTAATTAAAGATGTTTTTTATTTTCTATACAGAAGTAGCACAGTGACCATGCATATCCTAACTGTAAAAGCAAGTAAGCATGCATATGTCTGTAGCACAAACCAACCTTAGGAGTCAAGTGGAAGACTGTAGTCAGAGATTGTGTGTTCAAATACCATAAGTAATTACTATACAATACTGCATTTATTTAATAATATTACATAAATTAAACTCTATACAAGTGACATAAAGGTTCTGCTGTTAACTTTAATCTACATAATTGGACCAAGCAAATGTTCAGTATATGCACATTACAAGGAGAACTTTGAGCAATCCATAATTATAGTTTGCAGTTGTTAGGACATATACTTAAATATAATATTTCAGATAAATATGATGGTACTAATTTTATCTTTTTTTTCTCTCTCCCAAGCCCTTATCTTTTTTGGTTTTATTATATGCTGTCAAAATATCTTCATCTCATCCATCTGCCATCTGTACCAAATCACTAAATGCTTCATAGCACAGTGAGGTAGGCCAACCTCAGTGGGTCAGTCTGCCCCCACTCCACAGGCATAGGCACTGTTGCCCAGCACATCTGAGACCCAACCTGTTATTACTGCCTCTGCTGCCCCTGTACTACTTGCACCCTCAGTTAGCACTACCATGATAGCTGGTGCTGTTATATCTCTGGGAGTACTGGCAGAGGTAGGGATTTCATCAGCTGCTCAGAGGTGCCAGAGTTGGTGTATAGGGTAATGTACTGCATCATTGGGGTACACCTATACCAGATCAAGAGGCAGCTCTCCTTTATGGTCCATAGGAAGAGAAGTTGTCAAGCTCTCCAGCAGCCAGTGCAGTAAGGGGACAGTGATGAAAGTCCTGTTGGTGAGGACTCTGGGCAGCAGCTTGCATTGTCCCCTCCCCACCACTGTTATAGTGTCCCCAACCTTTTGTATCTGTCCCTTTGTCTTGTCTTGCCTATCCTGTTTGTTTGTATTTACCTCCTCACCTACCCAATTTACCTGACCTAGAAATACCAACATCCCTTACCCAGCATTCCTCTCTTACTGAAGCAAAAAAAAATATTGTCCCATACATAGCTCTCCATTTCACACATGTATATTATTGACACACTTGATTTGATCCAATTGGCTATATAACATGACGGCATTGTTGTCACCCCCTATATGAAGGTGACAGTCCAAATTCAGCTAATATTCTGTACATATTCTCATTTTACACTATTCAAGAAATGGATAGCTGTGGTACTTTCCTACCTCCCTCCTGCACATTCCTATATTTCCTTCCCTTTGTTCTTGAACCTGCTTGACCCCCATTTCAGCACTTTCCTATCTATCACATTAACACCTATAATCTGGTCAAAGAATAAAATCACACACAAAGCACATAAGCAACAAAGAAACAGTGGAGCCCTTCACTTTTTGGCCTCGGTGTTTGCTGGGAGTTTGGCATTGTGCACCAATGCCAATTAACAGTGACCGGCTTTTCTGTGATGTGGTTGCCTCCACACAATGCCACTTAAACATGTTGCACTACTTCAAAATACATTAACACATGGAGAAGGTAGAATAAAGTTTTACTGCATTATCAATATTTATTTAAACTATTACATACAGATGGATTTAAGCCCTCTGTCATCTGAGGTTTAAAAGGAATGTGTCAATGCATTAACACCTGCTGCTGCAGAGTCAGCTAAGCAGCAGGTGTGATTTATACACTAAATAATAACTCTCATAATTTTAGCAATGAGCCTCATGTTTATGCACTGCTTAACTACACACAAAGCATTATAAATGTGCATCTTGCATGTGCAAACACTTTGTCAGCCATCATGCAAACCCACTATTCACTGTTGTCCTATGCAAAGTAAATAATAGAATGTATTAGTTCTGTCTTCTGTCCATTTAGTCTTCATGCCATGAAACGACACGTGGGAACATAAAAAATGAAGGTCCTATCTAAAACTATGTCAGATATTTACAATGCAGCCATCTGTCACCTCTCCCAATGCACTGCAACCCTTGTCTCTCAGTACTTGTTCACAAATATATCAACCATACTACATAAATTAATAAGAAATGTCATGTGATATACCATGCACATCTTCAGAATGACAATACACATTCAGATTTTTAAATACCTGTAGTAATGTGGACAACTGTTTGCATATAGTTTGTAAAGCTGTCTTTTAACTTATATCTGCACACTGGAACACAACTAGCACATAATACACATTACACACTCATCAATCTGGCAACATGCAGAATTTGAAATATCTCGAAAATTGAACATGCCTACACATCCATTTCATGCAAGCCTACCAACATCTTCTCAACAACAACCACTGCTGATGTCATCCAACATATGTTTTTCTGCAGTCTTATAAAAGTCATACGTTTGCCATGGCAATTGCATTAAGTACAGCTTTCTCCAGTCTGTGTACTTCTATTAGTAAGGGTTCTGTTCTTAATGCAGCCAACTAGGAGGTTTGTGTGTTAATTTAGTCAGAAGAGCATAAGTGTGTATCCTGCAGTTACCACTCCAATCCCATAGATTGCCAATGTTTTGACACTTGCACATGCCTACACATACATTTCATGCTGGCCTACCAACATCATCATGCCAGCATCCCCTGCTGATGTCATCCACTGTAGGTTGTCCTGCAACCTTCTAAAAGTCAAACTTGTGCTGTGGCACTTGTGGAAAGTACTGAGTTCTCCAGGCTGTGTATTTAAGTAGGGGTTCTGTTCTCACTGCAGTCATTTGGGAGGTGTGTGTGTGTGTGTGTGTGTGTATGTGTGTGTCTGTGTGTGTGTGTGTGTGTGTGTGTGTGTGTGTGTGTGTGTGCGTGTGTGCGTGTGTGTGTGTGTGTGTGTGTGTGTGTGTGTGTGTGTGTGTGTGCGCATGTCTAGTTAGTCAGACGGACATAAGTGTGTATCCTGCAGTTGCCACTCCAATCCCGTGAAGTGCCACTTTTTCGATACTTGCAAGTGTACACATCCATTTCATGCTGGCCTGTCAACATCTTCAATCCAACATTTACTGCTGATGTCATCCACTATAAGTTGTTCTGCAGCCTTGTGAAAGTCAGAGTTGTGCCATGACACTTGTGTAACATAATGAGTTCTCTAGTCCATGACCTTATTTAGGTAATTTTAATCTCACTCTAGTTGACATGTATGTGTGTGTGTGTGTGTGTGTGTGTGTGTGTGTGTGTGTGTGTGTGTGTGTGTGTGTGTATTGAGCAAGACAAGATTAATACTCAAGAATCACTGCTGGACCTTGTTTTAAAATCCAATTTTAGTTGGTTTGAGAAACATCTTTATCTCCAGAAAGAGGGTATAGGCATGGGGTCCTGTTGCTGGGGCTTATATGCCAACATTGTTATGCTGATGTGGGAATGTAAGTTTTTATTCCCATCACCGTATTTCTCCCATTGTGATCTATATCTTCGTTTCCAGGATGACATTTTTATTTTATGGTCAGGCTTACCAGATTCCGTCAATCATTTTATGGATTATATAAACCACACCACTAATTTCTTAAGTTTTACACACACTGTAGGTCATCAGCAGATTTCATACTTAGATGTTTTGGCGAAGAAAGATCTGGTGGGAGGTTGTTACACTGCTGAAATTTTTTGTAAGCCAACTTATTCAAATACCTTTCTACACTTTCAAATAATCATCTGCTTGCCCAAAAATGAGCCATAGTGAAGGGCCAGCTCATTCGAGTGGCCCGTATGACAACAAATTGGCATAGATTTATAGATGAATGTGAGATGATGAAAGGGATGTTTGCCAACAGGGGCTATTCACTATGGCTAATAGATGAACTCCTTATGAAAGTGAAACATCAAAGGGGTATTGGGCATTTTACACCATTGCTTAATTGCGCCTCTTCCCAATTAGTATCCGGTAGGGAGTTTAATGTAGCTGATAATGATAGGGGGAATATTAGAATATATGAAACATCCTGTTTGGGGGCTAACAACTCCAATGAACCTAAACATTTTTGTAATGCCCTTATGACTATCTTTTGCGTTGATAGTAACTCCATAAGAGAAATTTAATAAAAACATGGAATGTTCTTATGAATGATTGTAATATTAGATAGAAAGTGGGGGAAAGACCTATTTTAGTATATAGGAAAGGTTGTAATTTTAAGCAACTGATTGAGCGAACTAGAAAAAACAACCAAGAAGGTAATATGAGAAAATGTGGAGTCTGTGTTTTTTGTAAACATATATTGAATGTAGAACAGGTTTTAATTAGTAATCAAACCCTTTTTTATTTATGGCAAACCTGGTTGTAATTCTACCAAAGTTGTTTATGGTGCATTGTGTCAGTCTTGCCCATGTTTCTACATAGGCAAGACTGTGAGTAAACTGATGTGTAGAATCATTGAACATCTATCCGATAGTTGCAATGGAAAGCTCACAAATGCTTTGGTTAGACATACTAACTCTTACAAAGAGCATAAATTTAAATTTATTGTTTTGGAAACTTTACAAGTTTCAGGCAGAGGTGGAGCATGGCTGCTGCTGCTTGAAAAAGCGGAGCTTTTCTGGCAGTTGTGACTAGGAGCCCAGAACTGGCCAGGCTTAAATGAAGCAGAATCACTCTTATGTCTGCTTAAATTGAAAGCTTGTTTAAGATGAGTTTTGTTTTTCCATATTGTAAGAAGTGTAATGTTTAATATATGATATTGTATTTTATTTTTTTTTAAAAAAGGAAGAAGATGTTTTTGCGGAAGAGGAATTGTTTTTTTTGGGGGGGGTTAAAATGTTTTTTGATTGATTGTAGAGGAAGGGTGTGTGATGATTTTCAACATCTGATTGTTTTTTATCTTATTTAAAGGTGTGTCTTATTTTAATGATGTTATCTGATGAAGTTCCATAATACTTTGGTGGGATGAAATCCTGCATCATTCGTTTGAAGGATAATTTGGGATTTATTAAATCCTGTGTTGTCTCCATTGAGTTGCTTTTTGTTTTACTGAGTTTGTGGTGTTTCATCATGGCTAGTCTAGTTAGTCAGACAAACATAAGTGTGCATCCTGCAGTTGCCACTCCAATCCCGTGAAGTGACAGTTTTTTTATACTTGCAAGTGTACACATCCATTTCATGCTGGCCTGTCAACATCTTCAATCCAACATTCACTGCTGATGTCATCCACTATAAGTTGTTCTGCAGCCTTGTGAAAATCAGAGTTGTGCCATGGCACTTGTGTAACATACTGAGTTCTCTAGTCCATGTCCTTATTTAGGTAGTTCTAATCTCACTCTGGTTAACTGGTGTGTGTGTGTGTGTGTGTGTGTGTGTGTGTGTGTGTGTGTGTGTGTGTGTGTGTGTGTGTGTGTGTGTGTGTGTGTGTGCACTTACTTGACATTAGAGAAAGTGTTTTACACCAGCATTTCCTCCTCACCACACACTGCTGATGTCATCAGCTATAGCTAATTTGTACAGGACAGGGTCAGAGAATGGCCTGTAGGCCAGGCACAAGTCACTTTATCCTATACAATACAAATTAGACTGACAGAGCTTTCACTCTATACTCATATGTCATTTCATAGTTTGTAGGGCCTGCATTTTCTTGGTGTGAAATCATGGACCATTTTATATGGACACTAGTAATATCTGTACTGTGTGCAACAGACGTGTGAGTGGTTAATGCTAAATCCATGTCTTTTACATCTGTTTGATGTCCTGACAGAAGTCATCAAGGGCATGCATGATGAGAACACTATCATCCTATTGAACTTGACTAGTCCAAGGTATTTGTCATATATGGCTATAAACACCTATATCACCAAGTGGGTAGATTACTGGATCACATACATGGCATCTAAATACGTTGAATGTGTAAAGGGATGTATGTCTCTGGTCCAGTGATCAGGTCCATACATCAGGGCTGTCTTCTATGCCCTTTCTTGTCCATTATTTAATTTGCAGATGTCAAAATTGACATACACATCCTGTGTCCAAACAGCTGTCTGGAGAATTAAAGATTGTGAACAAGCATTGACTTCAATTGTGATATTTGTATAATACAGAAATATCAACACACAACAAAGATTGCTGAAACAGCCATGACTACATGAGATGAAAAAAAAACTGGGGGGATTTGTTACATTATGAAAAAAACTCAAAAAACAAGGGTAATATAGACATCACACCCAATAAGCAGACCAGTTGCTATGTGATCTTTGTCTTGGAGTAGATGGCATGCAGAACATCCACCAGCATGTTAGCCACAGTGGTGAGTACTCCCTTGTATGTAACACAACTATTGAGTATGTGCAGGACATCCACAACAAAGGCCATAATACCTCCATAGTTCACAGCACTTATCACACCAATAACTGATTCAATGTACCCTTCATCATGTACCTCACTACACATCTTCTAGTCATGTGTAACTGAAGTGTAACACCTTTGCCACACTGAGCTGCCACATATCTAATTGGCCATACCCAGGTAATCTTTTTTTTTTTTTTTGCATAAACATTACTGTGTGATGGTGTGGAACACCCATCAAAGCATTACACCAGATGCATGTGTAATACCTGTTCTGGTGATGCACACAGTACATACATAGTTTTTTAACAACACATGCCATTGTTTACATTCATGACAGTGTGGATTGTGCCATACATATGTCACATAAAGGTATAGCAGTGTTTCTCCTAACTCCTCCAGCAGATGTGATACTGTCAGGAAGGTGTGCTTGATAACTCTTATAGATTGCTGACATGTCATAATAGTTCTACATGTGCGTTCATGTGGAACCATCTATGATCACTTAGAATCACATATTTTGTGTCAGAGACATAGTATTACCAGTGTTATTATATTAATAGTGTGCGTGACTTTGCATGTTTGTTTTTTTTGTTGTCCATGTGCTTGTAACCATGTCCCACTTTTTGGAGGCCTCTGCTGACATTACACTCAAATTCAGGCATATTAGTTTGCATACCTTTATAATATGCACCCAGCCCCTATTGCATATTGCATCTCTGATAGATGTCCTCTCCACTGTTGGTGTCAGGATGCTTATCTCACAAAAACATATCTTCTCCATTATTATGTCACCTTGTCTGAGAGTCACATAATATACATTTTTACTGGGAGGTCCGTACTATCCTACGTTGATATGTGATTACTGTTCCTGCTACAACTGTCTTCCATTTACATACCCTTACCTACTGTACCTTACAATGTTTCACTTGTCTTCTTTGCTTGTGTTCATTCCGACAATTCATCTGTGTATTGCTATGAAATGCAAACACTTCCCCTGACTGTTTATTTTAAATGGCAGTCCATGTACCCTTACAGATCATTTACCCAACTTTTGTACAGAATCACTTGAATGGGTTTTCACACTACTCTACACTGTATACACTGTCCTGTACTGTTTAGAACATATATATTACTAAATAATAAACCCTGGAAATCATTGTGGCATTCCACGCAACCACACTTGTTTATGTTTAAACTCAGTGTGCAGGATGAATATGTAATCCGTGCTGCTGCTCAGCGTGCAAACACCCTAACTCAATGTAGGCTTTGCTCAAACCCTACACTGAGTTTATTGAACCCTGCTGATTGTTTAAAATGAATCTGTAAAGCACTTTTCTGATTATGCATGTGTTCAGAATTATTACAAATCAATGTTCCTTTAACACAGTACCATTTCATGGCATTACAGGTTTGATTCATCAATCACAAGACTTTTTCTTTTTTTTTTTACTTTTTATTGCATTTAAATCAATATAAATAAAAAAATATGAATCAAAACCATCAATTAAAAAACAAATACAACTATATATAGAGTACCTAGCAAAGATTTGAACTAAACAAAACCATTACAATTTTTCCAATAAATCTCTTCGGTTTTTGCCAAGATAGTTGTTCATGAGTAATATTCAAAGTTCTGTTATATATAGTTTACAGTTCCTTGTTACATACATCTTTGGCTATTTAAATAAATTCTGAGAAAGAGAGAATATTTTTACTTTTTCAATTCATTATGATGTCTTTCCTGGCAACATCCAAGATGGATCATAGGAGAGGCACATGAGTTTTAGGTATAGGTATATGGAAGTGGAACACTGAGTAAAATCAAAGAATCTGTAATGTTGTAATTGTCTGACCATAAAGCTTTAGTAAAGTTTTTAAAGTCCAGCCAAAATGGAATAACCATTTGACAGTCTAAAATCATATGACACCAATTTGCTTCCATATTTCCATTACACCTCCAGCATTTTAAATTGTCTTTCTTATAAAACAGGACTATTCTATTTGGTGTTAAAAATGTCTATGTAAAAACTTCCAAGTAAAAATTCTCCAATAAAGAGATAAGGTGGAGCTGCAGATTTCAAATGTAACTTTTTATTAGTTTCTGAAAAGGTTTCATTGTTAATTTTTGTTGAATAATCTCAATGAGATAAATCAAAGCCTACAAATTCAGATCTTAAAATCCTATAGATTATTAATAAATACAATTTATTTTGAGCACATCACTACTGGACTTTTTCCTAGTGTTCATAAGACTCATATTACATGTTGACAGTCTTCATATCCTCATTATTTTAAAACTGTATCGTCTGCACTGTTTCAGGTATAAAACTGCAATTTTAATTATTTTCCACACAACAATATCACTTTCATAGCCTTTTATCCTTGCATAAATTACCCATGCAGTGCTTATAGGTTCATAGGTTCATAGGTTCGTACTAGGCTATCTGCCCTAGGGCATTTATAAGCCTAGCCAGAGTGTATGTGGCTTACACCACCCCTTAGGATGAGAATACTATGCCCTTTTAGGGTTTAGTTTACTATGCCTCTGTCTAGTAGTGACACAGAGATGACCCCCGGGGTAAACCTACGATCTCCCATCCACTCGTCGAGATTTCTCTTGAATAGAGTCAGTGAGGGGCTCTGCCTAACATGGACTGGGATTCTGTTCCAGAGTGAAGGGAGCCTCTGGGTTATGAATCTGTCCCTCCAGCACGTCCTATTTATTTCTGTGTTGAGGTTTAAGTCACTTGTTCTCGTGGCTCTGATGGATTTGGATTTTCTGAGGTGGAGCATGTCCATTAATTCAGGATTGGACATGGCCTTGTACGTCAGGCACAGATCACCTCTGAGTAGGCGGTATGCGACTGAATAGAGCTGGAGTTTTTCAGTCGGGCAGCATATGACATATGTTTAAGACCCTTTATCCTCTTGGTGAGGAACTTTTGGGGTCTTTCCAACTGCTGCAGGTGTCGGGTGAGATACATCCCAAATGAGGCATTGTACTCAATCATTGGCCTGATAAGAGAAGAGTACAGGGGCACAATGACCTCTCTTGATCTAGATGTGAAACCCTTCATGATAAGGTGGGCAATATAGAAGGTCTTCCTAACCACTTTGGCAATGTGAGTGTCAAATGAGAGGTTACTGTCAACCTGGGTCCCTAGGTTCCTGATTACCTCTTCCGTACTTAATGGATTACCGCCTATGTGGTAATTTGTCGGTACCTTGTTTTTCTCAAAGGGTATGACTGTACATTTTCTGGCGTTCAGCTTAAGGCCATGGCTCTGGCACCAATTATCTGTTTCTATGAGGCCTCTCTGAAGGATGTTTGTGTCCGCTGGAGTATCAATTATGGCGCCCAGTTTGCAGTCATCTGCGAACTTTGTCAGCCACAATCCTCCTATGTTTGCCTGTACCTCGGAAAAATAAATGCCAAACAAGAGGGGTCCCAGGACTGAGCCCTGTGGGACACCGCTTGTGACTGGCTTAGAGTCTGACATAGCTCCAGCAACTCTGACCCTGTGGGTTCTGTCCTTGAGCCAGTTTGCAACCCATCTTGTGACATATGGGTTTACATTTAAGCTGGTGAGTTTGTCTATGATGCCCAAGTGGGGTATTGTGTCAAAGGCTTTTGCAAGGTCAAGGTAGGCTGTGTGAACTGCCTTACCCTCATCAATGGCCTTAGTGACTGTTTCAAAAAAGTCGACCAAGTTCAAAAGGCAGGATCTGCCCTTGACAAAGCCAAATTGGGTAGGATCCAATGTCTGTAGGTCCCCAATGTCTTTGTTTATGAGTTCCATAATGATCCTCTCCATAGCTTTGCAGACCAGACTCGTCAAGCTTATGGGGTGGTAATTTCCAGGGTCCGTAGAAGCACCGCCTTTGTGAAGTGGGACCACTGTTGCCATACGCCACTCTTTGGGTACGTATCCTGTGGTGAGGCTAAGATTAAACAGCAGCCTTATGTGTGGGTTTAGTTCCTCTTGGAGTTCATGTAGCACACAGCCTGGGACACCATCCGGTCCCATTGATGCTGTGTTTTTAGCTTTAGAGAGGGCGGCTCTCACCTGGGCATCTGAGATGTTAGGGAGGCTACACTCTGCTGGGATAGTTATTTCTCCTTTTGGGAGGGAGGGGGAGGAGAAATTTGCACTGAACCTGTCTGCCAGAATGTTGGCAATGTCAGTGGGTTCTGTGTATTTTGTGTCATTTTGGACTAACTCTGAGCATATCTGGGAGTTTCCACCCAGGTTTCTAACATAGCTAAATAAGGCCTTGTGATTGTCTTTTGCGTCATTTGCGATTTTTCTCTCAAAGTTGGCCTTGGATGATTTTATGAGTGATCGTAGTTTTTTGCTAGTACTGATCAGAGATGCCTTCCCTTTTAGGGATTTTGCTCTGTCATGTAATAGCTTCCTCCTTCTGTTGTAAAGTTTGTTTATGGCTGGGGTCCACCAGACCGGGCGCCTGCCTTTGGGGGAATGGGTCTTGGTTTTATTTGGGATTGCATGATCCATGCATTCTTGAAGGTGCCCATAGAAGGCATTTGCAAAGGATTCAGCAGTATGGGTTGTGGTTTCCACTGGCCCAGGGGCCTTGAAAGATACCACTTCAGTCTTAAGAAGTGTGAAGTTTGCTTTTGAGAAGTTCTTCACTGTGGTCTTTTGTGCAGGGGTGGGGCGGAATGTGGATTTCCAGTGAGATTAATTTATGGTCTGATCTTACCAAAGAGGGATGTACTTCGGTGTGGAGCATTTTGTCCCCATGTTTGTGATGATCAGGTCTAGTATATTGTCTCCTCTTGTGGGAATGGTGACTAGTTGTTCCATTGCATTTGAGTTTATGAATTCTAAGAACCTTTGGGCTAGGGTGTTGGGGCTTGAGTAATGTTCCCAGTCTATGTTTGGGTAGTTGAAGTCTCCCAAAATGATGGTATTTGGAGAGACATTCATACTCTCCAGTGTCTTCAGGAAGGCTGTTTGGGGTTCCTGAGTTTGAGAGGGTGGTCTGTAGCATGCTATAAACTGTAAGGCAGTTTTGCCTATGGTTAGTTGCACCTGGATAGTCTCCGATGCTTCGTGCATTGCCACTAACCTGGAGGTGTGGGTATCTTTGATGAAAATGGATACTCCCCCTCCTTTTGTGGTTCTGTCCAAGTTTTGGGGCCGAAAAGCATGATATGAGGTAAAACCTGATAGTGCTGGGGTGCTCTCAGGAGCCTTGAACCAGGTTTCAGTCACTGCACAGACATCGATGTTCTCCATACTGAGGAGGGCTTTGAGGGCGTGCATCTTGAGGTTTAGACTTCTGGCATTGAGCAGCATTACCCTTAGTTTTCTTCCACTTGTGTTTTCTAGGGAGGTAGGTTTGTCATTTGAGCCTTGCCTAAAAAAGGCACTATGGGGGTGGCAAGAGCCTTGGCCAATATCATATAAAACTTTTAGCTTGCTTATATACAAACGTCTGATGCATTTCTCTTTTGAATGTGATGCTACACTCACTTTCATAGTTTTTGCTGAATGTCACTTGTTTGTTCTTTTCATTCTTTCTGACAATGCATTGCACAATCTCTGTTGTAGCAGTCTGTTTCTTAAGTAGATTTGGAATCACTGACTGAAGCCTCCACTGTTTTTATTGTGCATGGGGCATGTAGATTTAACACCAATGAACTATCCAGAGGAAATACATCTGAGAGTTGTTTGAATATACACCCCAAGATGGTGTAAGCAACCAACCCATGTCACTTGTTTTACTTTCTCACTAAGCAAACACTAAATTATATTAGAAGTGGAAAACTGTTTGTCAAAAATGAAGAAACGTATCTGCAAAATCCCCATTTTAAACAATTACGCTCCATCAGGAGTTACAATGGCACCTCTAGTGTGAACAATGACATTTATCTAAAGGAGTCATGAAACAAGATTTCCATTAAATTTTGATAGCATAACATTTTGTTATGCTGTTCCAGACTATAATTTCTGAGAACCTACCTACCTGGTGACAAAGGACCCATCCAACAAATAAACAGTGGTTTCATCTCTCAGCCTCTACTCCCTGCTCCCTCTCTCAAGGAAACAAGAAAGTATGTTATCTATGTCCTGCCTGTAAAGCATACTACCGTCCACTGTTGCTTCACGGGTTCTAAAGCACGCTCTGAGCCTGGTCAGCCAGCAGTCTTTTACCCCCCCAACTAGCTACCCTGTAAACAAAACTCCGACACCACCTCTTAGTACCCCTCTTACTAACTTTTCCCCCTTCCCTAATCTGACACTAGCCAACCCCCTTACTGTATCACCTGTAATACTAGCTTTGCCCAGTAGGTGGCACCCCTATCCCATCCTTTATTTCTCCTGCTTATCCATCTGTTATTCTGCTTTTATTACACTATACTTCTATGACCTTGAACTACTCTGAAACTTCACACTTTACCCTTTATTCTAACTTACTATACTCTCCTGTTTTTCTAATAGACTCCTTACTTATCTCTGCTCCTTCCCACTTTAGACTTACTTAACTTACCTGCAGTAATCAGCTCTGCTGATTGTTTCTCATCTAGCTGCTCCATTGCCTGTTTTTACCTGCTCCATTCGCCCTGCGGCTCGCTCCACTCCCCTACCCTACCCCCAATTCCCACACACCCCCAGTGGTCATATACTTATACTTCACTGACCACTCCCCCCTTTTCTCATCTTATCACATACCTCATCATCACCAGGCCACTCCCTTATCTCTCTCTCTCCTAATTAGTATTAATTAACTCTCTTTTGAACTACTCCCTCTCCTTTCTAACCATCCATTACACTAGCTACTTCCCAATTCTACCTCTTATCCAAACCTCCACTAATTTCTTACCTGCATATTTTAAACCCTGCTCAATCTCTTAAAACACTCTCTCCTACTTTCTACATCACCTACTAACACAAACTACTCCCTACTTAAATCTATTTATTACCATGGCCCCAACAAATAAAACTATTTTCACAAACATACTATTCTTAACTACCACAATAGCCTGTCTTACCATGCCTTACTCACTCACCTCCTTTGAATATCTTTCTCTACCTGAACAAAACCATTACATCCAACAAACTTTACCATCTTCTTTCATCTACTCCCTTAACCACAGTAACATAACCTGTACCTCCAACTATATACTACCGAAATTTCACAGAGCAACCCACATTATTTACTTCTCTACCAAAAAGACTTTTAATAACCTCTATAAACTCCTTAAATCTCTACAATACCCCCAGCAACACCCCCTCCTAGACGATGATATTCATCCAAACCTGGCTCCAATACTGACTATACCAATAACCTTGACAATTTAACAATGCCTATGGTTTCTACATTAACTAAACCATCTAACTCACTCTTGATAGCTCACCTTAACATTAGACGTATTAACAATAACATTTCCCACCTGCATGCACTCCTTGATGTGCACTCATTTGACATTCTATGTCTTACAGAAACTTGGCTAAAACCATCTACTCTAGACCAGGAAATTAGCCCTCCTGGCTATAACATTCTTAGATGTGACCGTAAAATCAAAAAAGGTGGAGGTATAGCCATTCTCTATAAATCTAACCTCCAAATTTCTCCCTTTAATGTGCTTCCATCATTAGACACTAAATCTGAAATCCTAACTACCAAACTCCAAATCAATAACTCCAAATCTATCTATCTAATTTGCATGTATCTCCCCCCAGGTAATAATACCAATACTCCTGAAAACCTACTTAGTTACCTCTCTACCCAACTACCCCAGGAGACCATTGTACTGGGTGACTTTAACATCAACTGGTCCACCTGCAGTTCTCCGAACCCTACTAACCACATAAACCTCTTTGGATTCTCAAAATTAATAACAACTCCTACAAGAATCCACAAACCTAGCAGGAAGGAAACTACTCTGGACTGGATCCTTATTAATAGCCACCCTAAAACTTATACTCCAGGAACCCTTCCTGATGATATCAGTGACCATATGCTTACCTACATTATTAGACAAAAAGTCCATATTCCAGCTACTCATAATCTCAAAACTTCCCGCTTAAAAAAATTCTTTAATCCAGACAGCTTCCTAAACGAATTGCAAGCATGTGACTGGTCACCACTAACCCATCTTGAACTTGATGAGGCTGTTACCTACTTTAATACTAACTTTCTTCAAATCCTTGACTGCCATGCACCTTATCGCTCTACTAGAATAAGAACCAAATCTGCCCCATGGCTCACAAAACAAACTAGGCAAAAGATATTTCTCAGAAATAAAATCTGGGCTAAATGGAGAGCCACCAAATGTCCATCAGATCACCTCGACTTTAAACAGCTAAGAAATGCTACCAAGAAGGATATTCTTAGAGACAAAAAAGACTTCTACCTTCACCTCCAACAAACCAGTCAACAAACTCCACAAAAATTTTGGTCAGGGATAAACAAACTTCTTTATCCAGGTCACACTACTACTCCAGACCCAGCCGGTTTCAACCATAACAACTCCAACCAGATCCCTGATGCCTTTAATAACTACTTTACAGAAGCCATTCAAACCCTGGCCAATTCTTTACCACCCTTCACTGCTTCCCAGCTAAATACCTGCAAGACTTCATTGCCTACCTTTCAAATACAACCTGTATCTACAGCTCTCATCTGTAAGCTACTTCAAAAATTGAAACCTTGCACCCCTTCTGCTGACCGTCTCCCATCTGAATACCAACAAATTGCCACAAAAGCCATAGACTATCCCATCTCTATCCTTATTAACAGAACTATCTCAGAAGGCAAAATCCCTGCTTTATGGAAAATATCCCACATCATCCCTCTACATAAAGATGGACCTTCTATTGAGCTTTCTAACTTTCGTCCTATTGCTTTACTCTCCCCATTAGCTAAGATAATGGAAAAATGTATTCACAAACAACTACTTAACAACTTACTACAAAATAACCTACTAGCAAACTGCCAACATGGCTTTAGGCCATTCCATAGCACATCAACTGCCCTCTTATCCTTTACCAACTCTATATATAAAAATGGTAACAATAACTCTTTTTCCTCTGCACTATTTATTGACCTGTCAAAAGCCTTTGATATGGTTAACCATAACTTACTTCTAGACAAACTAAAGGCCCATTCTCTCAATTCTCAAGCTATACAATGGTTTAGGTCTTATCTGGAAAATAGACAGCAAGCAGTACTTTGACATAACAATCTGTCTTCACTACTCCCAGTAAATATTGGAGTACCCCAGGGCTCTATCTTAGGTCCCCTACTCTTTTCCTTATTTATTAACAATCTACACATGAACATACCTCAAGCCAACTGCATTTAATATGCAGACGACTCCACCTTAATCTGTACAGCCAAGAATATAGCCTCTCTCCACTCCCTCAACCAAACTGTTTTTCATACTGTTGAAAATGGTTTATGCACCACTGCCTCCTCCTAAATCCCCAAAAAACAAAACTACTGCTTTTTACTCCAACTCATAAATCACCTAATCCATTCTTCTCTGTAACCTCTAACAATGGTACCAACATAACCCCAGATACTACAACCCGCCTACTAGGTGTAACAATTGATAATGGTCTCAACTATGATGACCACATCAACTCCACCATAAAGTCTGTTAACAAAAAACTTGGTACCCTCTATAGAATTAAATCCTTCTTTACCCCTTCTGCAAGGAAAACTATTGCCCAGACCCACCTCATTTCCAACCTTTTCTATGCCTCTGTTATATATACTAACCTATCCAAAAACAACCTCTCTAAACTCTCCACCTGTTATAATAGCATAGCTAGATTCATCACATGCTCCCCCTTTAAAACTCACCACTGCCTCAACCTCAAACAACTTGGATGGCTAGAATTGCAAAACCATATACTCTGTCAACAATTACTTATTACTCAAAAGATCCTATACCACCCTAACAACACCCCTATCCTCATTAATCTAATTACACCATATAAAAATCTAGCTACACTACGCTCTGCTAATAAGCTTCTAGTTTCCTCAATTAAAGCTAACAACAAAGCCGTTGATTCACTTTTCTCAAACACTGCAGGGAAAAACTGGAATCAGCTTCCTTCAGAATTATCAACCCTTGCTTCTACTTCTCTATTTAAAAAACATCTTAAAGAACATCTGAAAAATTATTGGCTTTGTCCATGTGCTAACCCAGACTGATATCTTTTTCCCCTTCCTGCTCTTACCACTATCCCTACTCCTCTAACCTATGCATCCAAATCTAGTTACTATTTTTTTCTTCATAATATGAGGATAACATATAAGTTCTTTCTCTCTTAACTGGGTCTTGCTCATACCTTCTAGTGTGTTTTGTATAATTGTTTAGTATAAGTTTTACCAAAATTGTTATAATTTATAATTTTATTATTATAATTGTTCTTTTGACCAATGCTACCTCTGTATTGTGATTTTTCATGTCTTTTTACATTGTTAACTTTGTCACTGTTCATGCTTGGAGCTTTTCTCCCCGGGCCTCTACTGAAAATGGACATATATCCAGTTAGACTAGCCCGGTTAACAAATGTAAAATAAATAAATAAATAAATAATTACTACTTAAAGTACTTTACTGGGACAAGATGTAATACCTCTGTATATCTCAATTACTTGGAGAAAGGGTTAAGATGCTTTGTTCCTTCTTCATTCAAGCTAACAAGTAAAGTATTGCAAGATACTTGTCAATAATTGTTTTCTGTTTGACTGGCAGCATTGCCTGCAGATGTCCCAAATAGCCACGTGAACCATAATGTTTTTTGCTACAAGCAACTTGGAAATGGCATCTTGTCAGCAAGATTACATTTTCAGTGAGGTAGTAGTGACAAAATACTTTTCTAAGCATGTTTTATAGTTGAATACATTTTTAAGGAATAATTGCACAGACAAACTTTCTTTCTTTCATAATTTCCTTAATAAGTTCTCAAAGTTCTTCAGGGTCAAGGTAAGTGATAATAAGGAGAACATTAACTTCTTTGACATAGAAGATCTTCATAAAGAAGGAAAGCTTATTTCAGTTCTAGAATTATTCATGCATTTTCAGTAATATTAAGTATAGTTTAAAGGCAATTAATGCATTGCTGTCATATCACCTGTGATGAAATAATTAATATAGATAAGACTAATGAACTTGCCAATTTTTTTTAGAAACAGATTACCTTGCAAATATGGTAAAAAAATAAAGTTAGTTCAATCAAAGAGGGCTTTAAGTAATTTCCCATCATACTAGTAGACAAGGGCCGGGATTCAGTAATCCTCCGAGTAAGACTAACCAAGTCTTACTCAAAGACTGCCGTTTAAGCCTACGACGTCAGCGCATCATGCATATCCATGAGGGTGCTGACTCAATGGGAAGGCTTACACGGAGCGGATAAGACTGCAGGGGGTGTGTCGGACTAACGAGCAGTCCAAATATCCATGCCCCTGCTACCATATAAAGTGAAAATGAGAAATGCAAGGAGCGAGTCCGCAGAAATGCACACATAGCAAACAGTACACATCCCCACATACTAAACCCCTTTGTAAATGTAAAATGTAAACTATTTTTTTTTTTTTATAATTCCCAATATAGCTGCCCGTATTTGTGCGCGTTTGCATGGGTGTGCCCATTGCTTAGCTGCAGTTAGCAATTTCGACATCGAAGAGCATAATAAGAAATGTTTATGCAAATCAAGGCAAGTAGCAATAGTGTAGTGGTAGAGCGTTCGCACAAAGAGAAGGCATTCCTGGTTCTAGTCCCACCACTTCCCTGTCTATTCTATGTTTTAAATCAGTATATACAATAATTCCTGACATATATGAATGAAATTTTAGTAAAAAGGCATTGAAATGGCCTATGTATTAGTGAACAATATATATATATAAATATAAGAAGGTGAGCAGCATTAAGGATATTGACATATAATTGCCCATAGCTAAGCAATGTTTTACCTAGCGCAATATAATTGCCCATAGCTAAGCAGTGCTTTACCTAGTGCAATATAATTGCCCATAGCTAAGCAGTGCTTTACCTAGCGCAATATGTTTGAATGGAGCTGCGTGCTGTGCTAACCAGCGCACCATCGGGCAATGTGGAGCAACGTAGTGCAAAGTGGCCTAAACACAGACACACCTCCTAGCCTGTCTGGACAGTAGTAAAATAAAAAGCATTGACAAGATTCGAACCCAGGACACTGTGGACTATAATCAAAGCACTGAACCACTAAGCCATGACAGAGTGTGATCACATGCATATACTTATAAAAGGAAGATTACCCATTGCTAAGCAGGTCTGCAGTCAGCCGAGAATTTTCAAAAATGGCCAATCACAAAAAAGTGCAGGAAATGTGGCATATTTAAGCTCCATAGGTGGGGATACTCACCATAATTGATTGTAGCTCCCATCTGCAGTCAGAATGGCTGGTGCTGGAGAGGGTACTCGCTTTCGAGCCCAACGCTGGGGCATCGAGGAGTCAAAATACATGGTTTGGCTCCTTGTCCACCATCATGAGTCAAGACTCCTGCAGTGCCAGTTCCAAGTGACGGAGTACAAAGCAGAGGCTTGGAACTGGTTAGCACATGATCTCACCAGTGCCACAGGCGTCCCTCGGACTGGTGAGCAGGTCTATCATCACCATGCAGACCTGAAGAGACGGAAGCAGGACCTACTGAACCGATAGATACAGGAGGCCCATGACATGCAAGATGCCCCACTACTGAGTAGGTAGCCATGGAATGAAGTATGTAAGACATGCTAATTTAGTGTATATAATGGATAGGTATGTCTCAATATCCCTTCATTTACTTCACAGCTGCAGGTGTCCTTGCTGCGAATCTGCAAGCCTATGCAGATAGGCTGCTAAGGCTGCACCACCAGGCAGGTTAGTAATTATTCTGCCTGTATTGTTATATAAAATAGGTGAGAGAGCCTGAAAAAAAGTGTTGTAGCCCAATAATAAAGCCATAAAATGCCCGGAATAATTTCTCTGCATGTACTGTTATATAAAATAAGTCAGACAGCCAGAAAAAGTGTGTAGTAACCCATTAATAAAGGTAAAATAAGTCCAGAATAATATCTCTGCATGTACTGTTATATAAAATAAGTGAGCGAGCCTGAAAAAGAGTGTTGTAACCTATTAATAAAGGTATAATACGTCTTGAATAAGTCTTCTGTATGCACTGTAATATCAAATAAATGAGAGAGCCTGTGGAAAAGTGTGTAATGTAATTAATAAAGGTATAATACTTGGAGTGTGTCTGTGTCACTTACTTTGAAATTTTGTTGTACCCTTGCATTATATAAATAGTATTGTTGTATTAAGTGCTGTCAACCCACAGTTGAGCAGTCCCATATAAAGTGGATGAAGGAAGTGCCAGTAGCTGTGAAGCATATATACAGTCTTCAACAGTTGGTTAATGGCTGGCATGCATAGGTAAGTCTGACACATGAGTAGCTTGTTAATGTGTTCCCCAGAAATGTGAGTGTGCTACATGAAATGTAGGTTTCTGTAGAAATATAATTGAAAATGTGACGTGAACACATCCAGATATGTAGATATATAAATATAAATAAAATATATAACTATGTAGCAGTAACATCTGCATCTTGGACAGTTAGTATGTCAGATATAGCTAGAACTAGCCAAACCCATTACACAACCTAATGCACGTTGCCTAGTGTAATAATACATGTAGGGGATATACACCTGCAGTCAATAGGAATGTAGTGTAGACTAAAAGTACTTATAAGATGATAATGGAGGTATCTTTTTACACCCTACTGTATGTGCATAAACAATGCAATTTCACACCTCAATGTGTATGTCTAATCTCAAAACATTTGTTGGGACATATGTCATATTGTTCTATAAATATCTGCATTTACTTTGATGCATGTGCCCTGTCCAAACACCATAATCTTGGTGGCCTGTTGCCACCAATCATCCCTGCATGCTGTTGGAATGTCCACTGTCTTTCAATATATGCATGTGTTATGCTTGCTGTTCAACTGTTGGAACCCTGGTGTGTTGGGTTAATGGGAATATTACTGCATGCTGTTACAACTAATTTGGAATGCTGTTGTCTATGTTGTAATTAAACACCCCTAAACACAGAACGTATGGGAAGGCCGGTCCCAGTGGACCCACCTGTCCCTCCTCAGCTGGCAATTGCACCTGACACCAGCAGGTCCGGTGCCCAGCTCAGGCTCCCTTCCTCCATTGGTACTGTGCCACCTCTGGGTTGAAGCACTGCAGGGGATGGGGCTTGTCCCCCCATGCAAGTGTGGGTGGAGAAGGGCCACCTGTCACCCTCCAAAGGGTCCCGGCTGTGGTGTGTAGGGAGATCCAGCGTTCAGTCGCTGATACCCTACGCCAGCTCGAGGTGAGAGTGGCACGACTCATGGGTGAGCCTGCCCCTCCTACGCAGCACCCAGCACAGCCACCCTCGGGGCTGTGAAGGTGCAGTGGTGACTGCCCATGGGTGGAGATCTCAGTTCCACTGTTAACATCTGTGGGCTCATGGGCTTTCAATTTCCAAACATCCGTCCCCATCAGTTGTGTTCACCCACCCCATGTGTCATATTCCACCCCTGTATGCATCTTGCTTGTCTTGCCTGTTTACCTCCCCAACCTACCTCCACAAATATACCTACTTCCTGTACCTCACATTCCACTCTCACCTGAAAAAAAAAAGGGCAATTTGGTCCCACAAAAATATTAGGCCCCATACATAGCTGCCCATTTCGCACACATGTCCGCTGGACATGTAAACTGATAATTATAATTGGCAGTACAACATACTTTGTTGTCCTCACCCCTCTCTCAGGGGTGGAAGGTTTCAAATTTCACTCCAAATTTTTAACATATGCACAGCTGTTGATAGTAAAGAAATGGACAGCTATGGACCTTCCTTACACCCATCCTCCACATCCCGAGCTGGTTTCCCTACTGTCTTTCCTCTTTGTGCCCCCTTTTTCACCACTTTCCTATCTCCCCATTTTCTTTTCTTTCAAAGAAATTAGCGCAGGGGTTAGCGGGAGTAAGCACTTTTAAGCAGTAGTAAGCAGGTTTGAGAGAGTGTGTGCATGTGTGCGCTTAGCGAAGTATTGCTAAGCGTTGCGCAAACCCGCTTACAACTGTTTAAAAGTGCCTTAGTCACTCAGCATGGCAGGCCCTTTTTCTGCTGAGCAGAAAAATAAAACACCTCTATCAGTCTCAAACCCCGGACCTTGGACACACTACACTGCATGAAGTGCCACTAAGCCACAATAGATATTTACCAAGTTGGTGCTGTAATAAATATAGCATGCATTACACTGAGTGAATGTAAAGGGAAAATAGGAATGCCATAACACAAATCTTGTTCTGTGGATCTTTACCAGCAGTTGTTGTGGAATTGCATGACATGACTGTGAAAAGAGAACCAGCCATTCTAGCAAGAAATAATGTTACAGTAGCACTTTACAAACCCCACACAGTATCAGAGCAGGATAAACACTGGCATATTTGAATAGGGCAGAGGCCATACTTCCCAACTGTGACTGCTTTTCAGGGATGTCCCTGATTTGTAAACAAGTGTTAGCTATGTCCCTCAGAATCCCTCTGAAAAGTACTGACGTTAGGCCGAAAAGTGGGGAATTACACTTAATGAATAATGTCAATAAGTAAGAGTACACACTGCATGCATGTCAGAAAAGGTGTATTAATACATATGCTCTGATTCTCTCACAGGCTCAACTTAATGTCTGTAATATATTACAGGTGTACCTCACTTATATGTACCTTTCCCTGAGGCTGTTCAAGTATATACCTGAGTGTATCAGAGACCTGGCAGAGGCAGAAACACACAGGCATTTCAGCTTTTCTGCTGTTACACACTCTGCAAATAGCTTTGGAATGAGTCCCACAAGCATACCCTTATGCAGGAGTACAACACAGAAATATCAAAGGATGTAGCCATGTACTGGTAGCAACCAACTGTGACAATGCCATTGTTCCAGTGCAGAAAAGACTGGTGTGGTGTACAGACAAAGAATAATAAGCTAACCTCTGGCTACCATCTGGATATGTCCACAAGTGGGAGCTATGCAGACAGACTACTTGCCTTGTTAGACTAACAGGTACACAGCAACCCTGTATGTTCAGCAAGATAAACATCACACAATAATATATAATGCTCTCTGTACTTCTGCACCCCTACACAAAAGAACAATATACCTGTGTATTCAGGCTCTACCAAGGATGTAGGTAGGAATACTCAGTACTGAAATGTGTCCAGTTGTCTTGAGCAGCCTGTGCTAATGTCAACACAAATAAACAATAAACTGTTCAGAAGTGAGGTAATTAATATTTACAGTATAGTAGTTCACAAACAGTTCATGTGCCAGAGGAATACATTGCAATAACTACTTTTGTATGGCAGTTAATTGTCTAATTAGAAAAGAAAGTACATACTCCCATGTATTTGTGTAAGCATTTGGAGGGGTGAGCAAAATTCTACACTGACAAGTGTGTACTAGAAGCAGCAACATTCAGGTTTGAGTACAACATGCAAATCACGGGCTATAACCCTAGTTACAGATATAAGATGTATACCAACTTTCTGACTGACACAATGGTGTCCACAGCAAACAAGCATGGGCCCCACTTTGCAAAGCTGAAAGGGCTACGCCTACCTAACCTAGCATTTTATAGCAGTGGGCTGCTATGACAGTGAGTACTGCAATTATCACACAGCGGGCTGCATGCAATTAGTAAATGGTGGGCACCAATTGGTGCAGAGGCCATCACATGCACATGTGCATATACCTAGAAAAGCAGGCTGTACTTGCTGTCCACACATGCAATAATCTCATTGCAGCAAGAAAGAGAGAGAGAGAGCGAGAGACAGAGACAGAGGCAGAGACACAGACACAGACAAAGACAAAGAGACAGAAACAAAGAGACACAGAAAAAGAAAGAGCAATAGCAACAGACAGAGAAAAAAAAACAAAAAAAAAAACAAAAAAAAAATTTTCTTTAAAAACAGACAGAACAGAGCAATACAAAGGAAAGGTCTGTAACACATATGTATTTTCTGGCATGTAGTAGATGTTTATGAAGAGTACTCTACATACTGTGAATCATCCATATGTGGCAGCAGTACGTATCTATATGTATCTGTATATGTGCATAGGGCAAGGGACATACTGCAACTGTTTGTGAAGGGTGTATGTGTATATATATATATATATATATATATATATATATATATATATATATATACACATACATTATTGAAGGTTGTTATGTGCATATTTCTATGTAGGTTGTAGTGTGTCGTAAAGAAAACAGCATGCAGTGCTGGTATATGACATGTGGTGGTTAAACGCTGTGGGTATGCTCTGTCAGTTTTGCAGTGTTGCAGCCAGTGAGGCCTGCTAAAGCTACATGGGCTGAGTACACCTTCAATGCAGTCTGCACAACACTGTGCAATATTATTACATAACTGTATATCTCACAACTGTCGCATAATTGATATTCCCACCATGAATAGTGGACTGTATATGTACCTATATGTACATCTATATGTACAGCAATGGATGTTTATATGTATGTGTGTATGTATGTGTATGTATATATATATATATATATATATATATATATATATATATATATATATATATATATATATATATATATATATATAGAGAGAGAGAGAGGGAGAGAGACATGGGGCATACTTACTGTGACAGGTGCCTGGCGACCAAGGTATGGACTGAAGCTCAGTGTTGACATGGCAATGCCATCCCTTCTTGCCAGAACACTGTACCCATTAACTACCACATCGGTGGTAGTCTACCTAACACCGAAGGTGTGATAGGGGAACATGGGACACAGGTATACAGTAGCCTCCCCTTTGATAATCACAGTGCCACACTAGTCATGTACTCTGTCTACAAGGTACATGTCATCACAAAAGGTGTGTCATCTAGGGAAATACAGGTCAGTGTTCCCCTCTACTCATCACACTTAAAACCCATAAGAAAGTACAATGCCAACTACAGCAACTGGAAAGGCCATAGACATACCTCACAAAGAGTAATACCGGCCTCAAACAGATGCCCTATGCATACCAACTCACAAAACCACAGCTACACTGTGTTGCATACCGCCTACCCAGAGGTGACCTCTGCTTAACATACAGAGCTATGTCACACCCATAGCTGTTGGACATCCTCCACGTAAACATATTACAAGCCCTCCCAAATACACACTCTAGGGCCCTAAACCCTGTCAGCTCACTAAACAGCACATGCTGGAGGGATAGAGTCCTAACTCAGAGACATGCCATACTCTGGAACAAACCACCTATCAATAGCAAACAAAGATCCTCATTAGCAGTTGTCATAAATACTCCTGATGATTGTTTGGGAGATAGGAAATACACCCCGGGAATCACCTCTGTGGCTCTGGTTGACAGGGGCAAGTGAAATTAAATTACATGTGTGTCAAAGGCCAGGGTAGCGTATGGCTAGGCTGCTGTAGGCCCTAGGGCTAATAGCGTATTACCTACCCATGACACAAAGCACACACACATGTACTTAGTGCAATAATTGCTATGTGAGGTTGACTGAGTGTGATGGTGAATGTGTTGGTGAATGTGTGCAAGGTCTGTAAAGGTGTGATAGCTTAGTGTGAAATTGTTTCTGTCATGGTAGTTTGTGCCCTATCTGTGATCCCAGCAAAAGATGTGTATGCTATTGCTAGGCAGAAAAAGTAGTATGGCATATTGTGTGACGTAGTCCCTTGTTGTCGACTGTGGTGTCCCATTGTAGGCTAAAGCAATACATGTATGCTTAGTGTGTGGTACTGCTGGTGAATCCAACTCCCATATAAACTGTAGTACTACCTGAAGCTGTAGGCCTAAACAGTACAGTATGGTGTATGTTCACATTGCTTGGAAACACTGTTTTGTGTGTTCCCTGTATTCCTCACAGATTACATACCTCAGGCATAAGGTTTTGTAAGTAGTGACACACAGTACTGTATGGTACACAGGTAAAGCTCATCTGGGTTGGCATACATTTGTGTGTTGTATGTATGTCTGATGTGTATGTAATTATGCCTGTACCATGCCCTCAATCATATCTGTGTTACAGGGTATACATGTGTATCTAGCAACATGTATAGTCTAGTACAGCAGTATGCCACCTATATCAACAACTGTGCACATATGTTAGGCAGGGGTTTGGCATCAAGGACTACTGTGGTATACTGGTAATACTGTAACTGTACTTTACATTCATTGCAATGGATGACATTTTTCTTTATGCATTAGCTTGATATATACCTCCTGTGGCTAGGTGGTGCATTGTGTCACATACAGTGTGCCATGTACTGGTGTATAGTCTTACATACTGGCTTCTCTTTGCTGCTGTGCAGAACATGGTTTGATATATAGAGTGTGGCAGGCACTGTCAGCCAGTTGTGGCCTGAGCACTAATATGTGGTATTGAACATGTCTATCCTCTGACAACCATTCGGATGTGAAATATGGCAGGTAATTGATATCTGTACTTTAAGATGTTAAGTGTGCCACTTGACTTGCTCACACATCTTGTTTAATTGTCTTCCAGGAGTATGTCCCACCAAAGAAACCCATGTCATACAGCTGCAGAGGAGGCGGAAATACACAACAGCTTGGTGTAGCACTACACCCTGCTGTTCTCTAGAACCAGCCAGGACCAGCATGAGCAGACTGCACTGTGGCAAGATCTCGTTCGTCGAGTAAATGACATAGGCATGCATAACTGGACATATGAGCAGGTACGCCATCTCTACAGTGATTTAATTAGACATGTCCAGTGGCATGCGTCTGATATCCGTCAACAACAGCTTGCCACAGGTGGTGGGGTTGCCATTCATTCCCCCCTCACCAGAGTGGAGGAGCTGCTCCTAAGTGTGGTGGCTCATGGTCAACCACAGGAACAGCAACTGACATGTGCCATCATGGAGGCCGGAGCCACGCAGCATGTTGACATGGAGCGTGCAGGTAACATGACCTATCTGTAGACTACTGTTATCTGTATTGGTAGATTATGCATATGTGACATGTGTACTGTGTGTTTAGCAGTTGTGCTGCATAGTGTTGTGCAATACTGGTATTTGGAATATAATCTGTACACCTATGACTGTCGACTGTTGAACTACTGTAGTTTAGCAAACTCACAGTAGCAATGGCACAGTTGTGGCTACTGACAAACTGTCTCATATTCTTGTAGGTCCCCCTGGTGTGACAGCAAGGCAGCCGGTCGATGCTGGGGAGTGTGTTATAATTTTAATATTGCTAATGAAATGTGCATGTCATAGGTGAGGTGTAGGCCATGAACATGTAACACACCTACGCATAATGCATGCTGTGCAAGTTTGCTGTGAGACTATGCACATCTCAGTAATGATAGTAGCTGCCTCAATCACATGCAATACACAGAGCAGCACACACAATTGTGGCAACACCGTACTGGACATTAGATAGGCATAGTTGATACACATGTACACAACATACACAACTTTGTCATACACAGTACACCTTAACATGCTACACATAGCATATCCAGACACCTGCTGTAAGGTCACACTTCAGTATCCCACATGTCATCCACACAGCACACATAATATACTTGAGGGGTAGGGGCCTATCATTGGGCTGCGTGACACTCTTCAGCACATAACACATTCATGTTAGTCAATCCTCGCCATTGGGCACCTTGCAAACCCATGTAACGAGTGGCTGTGAGGTCAATCACTGAACAACAGCACACATGCATCAGAGCCATATATACTGTTATCAACAAGGGCTGTCTACACTCGCACTGCATGGTCTTGAGTAACAAACTTTCTGCATGCTGACATGTGTGATATGACTGTTTGCCTTGAGATACTGTAACCCACCTTCAACCACTATTAAATATGTTTTGGGTTGCTGGTGGTGTGTGGGAGTATCTGCTGTAGCGAGGAGTGTATTTGTGTGCATGTGTTCATGTGTTCATGTGTGCATGTGTGCATGTGTTCATGTGCTCATGTGTGCATGTGTTCATGTGTTCATGTTGCACGTGTTCATGTGTTCACGTGTGCATGTGTGCATGTGTATGCATGTGTCCATGTGTGCATGTGTGCATGTGTTCATGTGTGCATGTGTTCATGTGTGCATGTGTTCATGTGTTCATGTGTTCATGTGTGCATGTGTTCATGTCTGCATGTGTGCATGTGTGCATGTGTGCCGACATCATGTACAGGTCGTAAAGTGTGTTTCCTGTCTCCCTCCCACAGGTGCTGTGTTAGGGCTGGTTCACTGCAGCAGAGAAACTGATGTCACTGAGCCACATAGTGATAATGAAGATAGGTGTGTTGAGGCACAGGCGTGTTTGCCAGGGTCTGTCATTGGGCCACCAATTTACAGTAAACAGCTGTCCACCCCATCCATGCATACAGTCATACTGCCAATACATCCATCACCAATGCCCATAGCTGAGGGACAGTGCACTGTTGTCATTGGCCTGGACAGTGTGGTATCCATGGCGCATGCATCCCAACACAGCAGCCATACCCAGATGTCTGGAAGGGTACCACATAGGCAGATGTCCAGGGGTTCTCATAGGAGCACTGCTGCTCATCATGCCACTGGCAGATGTGCCACAGGTCTGACAATGTCACGCATGTTCCAGGCTGTCATGGAGGCACAGGTACATATGGAACGGTACACCAGACAGGGACTAAGGGCACAGAGGGCCCATAACACCACTGTCATTGACAGTATCCATGACCTAGCAGGTGCCATCCGACATTACACCGAGGTCACTGATAGACGTTGGGGAGAGACATTAGATATCCTCCGCAATGTCATGCCCATGTGTCAGAACAGTGCAGGATGGTTGATACGTCAACATGGACGTATGCCAGCAACATCAGCAGCTGGCAGTTGCTGTGGACGTCCCTCAAGCCACAGCCACTCCCGTAATGCCAGTACCAGCCCCAGCAATGTTGGCAGTGGGCTGTTCATAGAATGTCCTAGAAGACCACGTGCACGTGGCTCTGGACAGTCCCAGCAGGGACCTGTGTCCAGTGTGCATCCATCCACCTCTGGGGATAGTACCCAGTCTGGCTTAGTATCTGATAGTGTCAGTAGCACCCCTGCCAGGCACAGGTACCGTATCCATGGCCAGAGATGGTGATTTGTAAAGCATCACAGGTACAGTCTGTGGCTGTCCCACAAATACCAGTATATGGCAGCCACATGGTGGAAATGTGTGCATGCAGACACACACACATACTCCAGACAAATAGGGCTAACACATACCCACACACATTACAACAACATTGGCCCATTACAGTATTCTTGCCCCTCACACACACACATGCACATACATGTCAATTGGATGGCTCACTGTAGGCCTCTGGCGAACCAACAACACACCCTATGCATATGATGAAACTTGTGCCACCTCCTGTCATCTGTAACATCGATGCAGGAACAGGCTACCATGGTGCTGATGCACAGGGTGTCTATATACCAGTATAGCAATGTTAGCATGCTGTCAGCTGTAGAGTGTATTAATATGCTTGAAGGTGTAGCTGAGCAGGTATGATGCATTAAAGCTATGATTGTTATTGTAGTGTTGTTTACACCAGTGTTGGTTCCAATTGTGTATTGTCTGGCCACATGCCACTTGGCTGATGTGTGCAGTATTGGCAGCATGTGTTAGGGAGTGGACAGTATGTGTGGGATGTGTGTAGCACAAATTTGCAGGTGTACAGTTGTGAACATGGTGGAGGTGCACTGTCTGCATATACATGCATAATGGACACATGGCCAGGGTGACATGCTCTGTATTACACAGTAACACTCCTTAGTTTATATTGGTGGCCAGTATGCATTGTACTACACACATTCCGGAACCTGACTACACATGTATGTATGACATGGTTTGACACTGTGCTGTGGGTGATACTGTTACTATCTGTCATTATTTTGCATTCTGGTGGTATACATTACTTCAACAGCCTGACCATAACCAATCGTTAGATGATGTCTTGACAACCGACACACAGCAACATTTGGATCCTTCAGGTACTATACAATGCCAGTATCCACTGGTATTCACCTGCATCCATTACTGAGATCACTCTTGTTTGCCATATAGCTCTCTTAGGTACAAGAAATCACAGTAGGGATATGTCCGTCCACGTCTGGTAATGCATACTGTGGCCTATAATCCATTCTCCAGATGACACACACATACTCCACAAGGGTATCATACAGACAGATGCCTGTTGTCAAACCCATGCTGTAAAGCTATAAGCCAAACTAAGCATTGTCATCCACCTATAAGAACATATTATCCCCACAGTACCACATAGGTAGTAGCCACCAGCATGATGAACAGGTACCAATGTGTACATGCAACCAAGTGTTATGTCATCTCTCCTTTGTTAATCACATTTCCAAAGGTATTCTGGAATCCCTTGGTGGATCACATAAGCAATAAGGGGTCTGCATGCATATCCACAGTTTGTTCTACACCTATGAATAGTCATCATGGACAGACTTTGCTGCGTTTGAACAGGTCTGACATATACCTCGGCCATAGACCCTCACTCACACATTCCAATAGGAATCGTAATGACTCTGTGTGACACAGATGACCTAGGCCAGGGATCACTTAAGTGGCTGGCCTTGTCACAAGCATACAGATGTGACTTAAGGTCTGGGAAGCAGCAGCACAGTCTGGCAAGGATGACAGCTGTGTTCTTGGAGAAAGCAGGGTTCCAACACATGCAATCATTGAGGTATTTGACACACAGCTAGCTCACATGTGCAATGCATACTGATATGTCATACAGTGGTAAAAGCAAAACCCAAAACACATTAACCAACAGTATAACACACATAGAGCTCACGCACTCACTAAGTGCAGGATTCAATCCCCTACCTAACTATTTCATGATACTAGAAGAGTACGCATTAACATGATGTGCTATGTACATTACTGTCAATTTGCTTTTCCACAGGTTTATTTGTAGGATGGTGACATCATCAGACATGACAAAGGTTAGATTACCACTTTTGAGGTGTTTCACTGCTCTCCTAAAAGGTTGTTTTTTCCAAAGGATAACACACTTGCCCGGTTCAGGATTCAAACCCCTACCTAATGATATTAGAAGAGTACACATTAACATGACACGCTATACAGTTTAGTGGAAGCTTTAATTTCCACAGGTATACTTGTAGGATGCTGACATCATCAGACTTGATAAAGGTTACATTACCACTTTTGAGGTGTTTCACTACTCTCCCAAAAGGTTGTTCTTCCCAAAGGGGAACACACACAAACACAGTTGCAGGATTCAAACCCCTAACTAACTATTCAATGATACTAGAGGAGAATGCATTAACACGACATGCTATACAGTTTAGTGGGAATTTAATTTTCCACAGGTATACTTGTAGGATGCTGACATCATCAGACTTGACAAAGGTTACATTACCACTTTTGAGGTGTTTCACTACTCTCCTAAAAGGTTGTTCTTTCCCAAGGGGAACACACGCAAACAGTTACCCAATGCAGGATTCAAAACCCTACCTAACTACTACATGATACTAGAGAAGTACGCATTAACACAACACACTATACATATTACTGGGGGGGGGGGTTCTTTTCCACAGGTGTATTTGTAGTATGGTGACATCATCAAAATATATGAAGTGTGTCACATTAGGTGACATTAGTTGGCCTACATTGAACGAATGTCTAGACACTTTGGCCATGTGATCATCAAAGGTGAGTTTACTATCTACCTGTGTCCCCAGGGCCATAATTACTTTCTCCGTACATGCTGGATTACAAATGTGGTAATTCGTGTGCACTTTGTATTACCCAAAGGGGATGACTGTGCATTCTTTGCCATTTAGCCTGAGGGCACTGTTGTATCTGTCTCTGTAAGACACTTCTGGAGGATGTCTGTGTCAGCTGTACAGTCAATTATGGACCACAGTTTCCAGTCATCTGCAAATCTGTTCAGCCTTACACCTGTCGTGCTTGCCTGTACCTCTGAGCAGTATCGACTGAACAGGTGGGGTCCTAAGACCAAGACCTGTGTGATGCCATGTGTGACTGGCTTAGAGTTGGACATGGCACCCGCAACTATGAACATGTGTGTTTGATCTGTGAGCCACTTGGCCACCCATCCTGTGACATAGCTGTTCATGTTCAAGCTGGTACACTTGTCCATTATGACGGAGTGGGGAATGGTGTGGTAAGCCCTTAGTGAGGTCCAGGTGGGCTGTGTGGACTACTTTCACCTCCATCTATGTTCATGGTAACTGTTTTAAATAAGTCAACTAGGTTTGGGAGCCAGGCTATGCCTTTAACAAGGCAAAGTTGTGTAGAGTCCAGTGTCTGGAGATCTCCAATGTCTCAGTGTATGGGTTCCATGACGATTTTCTCAATAGCTCTGTAGATCAGGCTGAGTACACATGTTGGGCAATGGTTTCCAGGTTCTGTTTTGGCACACCCTTTGTGGAGCTGGATGACTGTTAGTGTATGCCATTCTTTGGGTACATAGCCTGTGATACGCTTGAGTCTGGACAGTGAATGTAGGTGAGGGTGTAGTTCCTTGCGGGCCTAGTGTAAGACGCAGCCTGGGACAACTTACAGTCACATTGATGCTATGTTCTTAGCTTTGGTGAGGGCTGTCTTTACATGCATGTCCGTGACGTCTGTGTCTCTGCATCCTTCTGTGATAGACACAGGCCCTTTTGGGGGTGATGGGGGGGAGTTTACACTGCACTTGTCCCCCTGGGAGTGGGCAATGAAAGTTGATTTGGTGTATGTCATTACTTTTTTCAGTAGCTGACAGCATATTTGGAAGTTGACACCTACATGTCTGATATAGCTACAGAAGGCTTTGTGGTTGTTATTCTTAC
Organism: Protopterus annectens; assembly: GCF_019279795.1. Classification (NCBI taxonomy): domain Eukaryota; kingdom Metazoa; phylum Chordata; order Ceratodontiformes; family Protopteridae; genus Protopterus; species Protopterus annectens. The sequence continues at coordinate 1,647,314,880 of NC_056737.1, read as the reverse complement.
ATTCCTTGGCAGTTTGTCTTTAGAAACTGTGCTTAGATTATTTTATGAGTGATCATTGTTTCATCCTAATAATGATCACTGATGCCTTTCCTTTAGTGAAGTTGGCTCTATCAGGTGTTAGTTTCCTCCTTCTGTTGTCTAGCTTATTTATGGGCAACAATCACCAGATTGTTTTCTTATTTTTGGAGGAGTGCATCTTGCTTTTATTTGTGATGTCTCCATCCATGCATCCCTGTAGATGCTTATAGGATGCACTTGTAAATGATTTGGCAGATTGTATACCATTATCCTATAGCAAGAGGGCTTTGGGACTTTCCACTTTGGTCTTGGGAAGTGTGCTGTTTGCTTTTGAAAATGTCTTCACAGTGGTTTCATTGACTGGGTGTGGGGGCGGGATGTGGATGTCCAGTGTGATTACTTAATGATCTGATATTACCAGCGAGGGGTTTATCTCTGTTGTGGAACACTGGTATCCCATGTTGGTGATGATAATGTACGGTATGTTGTCACCTCTAGTGGGCGTGCTGACCAACTGTTCTAGGGTGTTAGAGTTTCTTAACTCTAGGATACATTGGGCAAAGGACATTGTATACGGGTAATTCACCCTCTCATTGTTTGGGTAGTTGTAATCTCCTCATATAATGGTGTTTGATATGACCTTTATATTTGCCATTGTTCTTCAAAATACTGAGTGAGGCTCCTGAGACAAAATACATGATCTGTAGCAGGCTACAATCTGATGGGCAGCTTTGCCCAGTGTTAGTTGCACTAGCATGGTCTCCAAGCCTCATGCTTTGGCAGTAATCTGGAGGTGTGGATATCCATGAGGTAAATGGCTACACCACTTCCTTTTGTATTTCACTCATGGTCTTGGGTCAAAAGGTCAGGGTGATTGTGAGTGTTTTACATGGATCATATCCAAAAGCTGCATGTTTGACATAGCTTTGTATGTTACGCAGTGAACACCTATGAGTAGGCGATATGCAAGGGAGTACTGATGGAGCATTTTGCGATGGTCTGTGTATAGCATGCATTTCAGGCCAATAATGCTATTTGTGAGGTATTGCTGCTGGCTTTCCAGTTGTTGTAGTTGTCTTGTGAGGTACATAGCAACAGTGGCTTTGTACTCTTTTATAGTTCTAGTGAGTGGTGAGTAGAGAGGAACAATGTCCTCTTTTATTCTGCATGAGACACATTTTGTGATGTGGTGTGCCACATAAGAGGGTTTTCTGACTACTGTGGGAATGTGCTTATCACAGTTGTATCCACTGTCCACCCGTGGCCCAGGGTCTGTTGTCACACTTAAAGTGTGAGGTATACTACCACCTAAGTTGTAGTTCTTGGTTACAGAGATTTTAACAAAGGTGATGATAATGCACCTTTTGGCATTGAGCTACAGCCCATGGCTTGGACAACAGCCATCTGTCTCAGTGAGGCCCTTTGGTAGGATGTCCACATCTTTAGTGTTTACAACGATGGCTCCTAGTTTGCAGTCCTCTGGAAACGTCAGTAGCCACAGAACCTCCATGTTAATGTTTACTTCAGGGAAGCAGATACTACACAGCCTGGGAAGTTATCTAGTCCCATGGCTGCTGTGATACAGGCTTCGGAGAGTGTATTTTACCTGTGCAGCTGTGATGACAGCAACTTTGCAGTCTTCCATTATAGACATGTGCTCTTTCATGGGTGAGAAGGGAGTAAAGTTAACATTGATCCTATCTGCCAGGATGTTGCCAATATCAGTTGGCTCTGTACATTTAGTGCCATTGAGCTGTAACTCAGAACAGATCTGAATGTAACCATGACATGGACCTGTCTGTTGGGCAGAGATGTGCTGTGTAGACAGTATGCCACTGAGTACAGCTTTGGTAAAATTCGTTCTTGTTGCATGGGGCAACTATTTGAGGCCAGTAATCCTCTTGTTAAGGTTCTTCATTGTTCTTTCTAGTTGAGGAACGTGCCTAGTCAGATTCCTCGCAAGTGTGTTGTGGTAGTCTCTGACAGGTCTGATGACTGCTGAGTAGTGGCAACCTCGTTTGACCTACATGCTTAGACCTTGGCAGTTTGTGTGTGCACATAGCAGGATTTTCAGACCACTTTGTGAATGTGTTACTGGAAGTAGAGATGACTATACACGTTTGTCCATAGATCCCTTATCATCACATCCGTATTTAGCCTAAGTGTGTGAGCATGCCCAGTATGACCTTTCAGTGTGATGCAGATTGAAATCCACTACATTTGTTGGAGTGTGTGAGCACGCACAGTATACACATTTATACCATATGTGTATGGTAAATCAAGGTGTATTTTTACACAGGGCTCACCTTTGTGTTATAGATCAACAGGGATCATGCTGTGCCTGCAGGCTTCCATGAGACACTTTGCATAGACCTATCAACATTTCTACATACAGGTGGGACAGCTATTCTTTGTACATTTCTAACCGTGGGTACACTGGATTGTTACTGTGGGTGTACATAGGATGTGGGTTTCACCTGACACTTATACACATTTACAAACACGGACGGTCCGACCACTTCAAACACAGGAACCCACCAAAATGAATTTGGAATCTTTATTCAAACACAAACAAGTTTGCAGACAAGTTGAACTAGGTTTCGTCTTCCATACACAGACTTCATCAGAACTAAAGTTCTCCAGGTTCCCTTCTCCTTTTAAAACTATTACCTGAGCTAATTAACCAATTAACTCTTGAGAATAAAAAACAAACATGCTCTTCCGTTCTTGCACCTCACATATTGGGACGCGCAGTTCCAGCCTGATGAACAACCGTTGGAGGAAGGTCCGAGACAATCGGAACGGTTGTGCAATTGGGAAGAAAATTTTCTACAGTGGAGGACAGAGGAAAGCGAGAGACATATGCAACAGGGAGCGTGACTAAAAAAGTGGGGATTCCCATGGAAGCAACAGGAGAGTTACCATCAAGGTTGGAGATAAAAGGGTTAGGTGAGATTCTAGCATCGGTGGACCAGCCCAAAAATTTGAACATGGATTACAAGGGGCTTGATCAAGCCTTGGGTTGTAACAATCAATCTGTAATTAAAATTAAGTCAACTGAAGGCCTAATGGATGAAATGGCAAAGGAAAGAGTTGACGAGAGCGCCGGTGGGAATACACCTGACCCATTATTACAAGTAAGTATATACCAGACTGTTGATTCCCTTGTAGGGGGTGATGAAAGTATATTAATATATCCAGACTGGAGACATAATACTGCTACTGACTTGGTAGTGGATTTTGACTACAATGTGGCTGGGAATTCAACCCATTTGAATTGTAAAGGTATTGAAATTTTTTTTCAAATTGCATGGGCGAACCGATACTTAATGAAAAAAAAAAAATTGATGCCTATTTTGACAATATGGATGAAATTTTAAACATTACCGAACTTATTGACATTATGGAAGAAGTGAATTATGTTTCGGGCCCAAGTGAGCCTGTTATTGTTTTCAATGGGTATGGTGATTTTAAAATATATAATTATTCCAACAAAGAGGTAAATGTTAAGCATGCCGAATTATTAGCTAAAGGCTTTACATATGTTCCTGGTAGAAAAGGTAAAATTACAGATGTGCTTGTTGATTTAAAACTGTTGACTAGAAAAGTGAACATTAAAATGTGTATTACACCAGAAAGGGAGCAAAATACATGTGTATTAAAAAAAACAAGCAAGTTTAATCCCTTAGCAAACAACACTGTGACCTTATTTGAGAAGGCCTGCGAATTAGAAATAAGAGAACATTTCATGAATAAAAACAAAATAGGAAATAGTTTATATAGTAATTTAACTGATGAAGAAATAAGGGTACTTAATGAACTTACTACAGATAGAAGCATTCATTTCATGAAGCCCGATAATGGAAATGGAATAGTGGTCATGGACAAAAATGATTATTCTGACTATATGTTTGGGATGTTATCTGGGGAAGCCTATGAAGAAGTTACCTTAAATGAGATACATGTAGCTTACTCAAAGATAGATTTAATGATAGAGGATATGCTTTACCAGGGTCAGATAAATGAGATGGATTTTGAGTATTTGAAAAATGAATTTCCTGTAGTAACATCTTCGGCATCCCCAAAATACATAAAGATTTGAACAACATCTCATTTAGCCCCATTGTAGATGGGAAAAGGAGTAAAACCTTTTTTATAAGTAAATATTTGGACTACCATCTTCAAAGGGGACTAAAAAAGTTTGATTATATTACTAAAGATTCATGGCTTTGTTACCCCAATTAAATGAAGTGAAAATTGATTCTTCCACTATATTCCTTACTATTGATGTATGTAATTTGTATTCAGTGATTCCCAATGATATAGGACTGGAATGGATGGAGAGGCAGTTAGTTAAAACTAAATTATTTGAACAGGACCAAATTAATGTATATACAGCACTTATGGATATTGTTTTAAACAACAATTTCATATTTTTTGAAGGCAGCTACTGGAGTAGCAATGGGGGCAGCCTGCGCCCCAGTTTATGCTAACTACGTAATGTCCTTCTGGGAACAGAAATATGTATTTCAGAGTGAATACAATCAACATATTCAAAAATATATGCGATTCCTGGATGATATTTTTATTATATGGAATGGTAACACTGAAAATCTTGAGTTATTTCTGGAATTTATTAACACAGTTAATTTTTTTAAATTTACTTTCGAATACAGTAGTACTGAAATAAGTTACTTAGATGTTCACCTAGTGATAAATAACAGCAAGAGGAGTCTTTCCTCTAGTATTTATAGGAAAACTACTTTTTCAAATTCCTATTTAAATTATCAAAGTTGGCACCCTAGCCACCAGAAAAGGGCTATAGTTAAAGGCCAGATGGTTAGGGCTGCCAGAATGGTCAATAATTATCAGGAATTCGAAAAGGAATTAGAGTTTATCACAGGGATGTTCATCAAAAGAGGATATCCAGAAGTTTTGGTGCATGCCATCAAAGATGAAATTACATCTAAAAGAAATGAAGGAATTTATCAGCCTATTTTAAAATATAATATGGAAGATGGGAAACTGTTAGTTAGCAATGCAAAAGCAGGAAAGAATGATATAGGAGAATGTTTGTGTTTTATTACCACATATAATTGTGATACGGAATTTATTGTTAAAACAATACATAGGAATTGGGAACTACTGAAATTGGACACTAATGTACATAGTAAATTAAAGGTCCCCCTTAAAAGTGTATATAGAAAGGATAGATAATTTAAAAATCTTTTGGCGGGTAGTAATCAATTTCCAATTTCTAATTCATGCAGGCCAGTGGGAAATTTTAAGTGCGGCAGGTGCAATAAATGCAAATATATTTTTTGTACAGGAAATAAGATTAAATTAAACAAGGAAATGTTATATATGAAAGTGCATTTTAATTGTTATAGCAGGAATATAGTATATTTAGCTAGATGTAATCAGTGTCCTGCATTTTATATAGGAAAAACTTGTCGTACCCTAAGGGAAAGGGTCGGTGAACATATGTTGGATATAAGGCATATGAAAAATACAAATGCACTGGCAAGACATATTAAACAACATCCAGAACATGAATTTCAATTTTGTGTCATTCAGCAAGTTATAAAGGATAAGGGCGCATACTGGATGTTCATTTGGATATATGCGAGATGAAGTGGCAAATAAGGTTAGATGCCACGACTTTCCCAGGCATTAACGACAATATTAGTATAGCCCCTTTATTAAAATGAAGGTATATATTAGGTAAATTTTCATCTAGGTGATGTTTGCATCAACCCGTATTAATGTTTTTAGAATGAGGATTTTAGTTATTTTTATGCACCTTAGTGCATTTATGTATTTATAGAAATGATTTTAATATGTGAGGAACAATATGTGAGGTGCAAGAACGGATGGCATGTTTGTTTTTGTATTCTCAAGAGTTAATTGGTTAATTAGCTCAGGTAATAGTATTAAAGGGAGTGGGAACCTGGAGAACTTTATTTCTGATGAAGTCTGTGTATGGAAGATGAAACCTAGGTCAACTTGTCTGCGAACTTGTTTGTGTTTGAATACAGATTCCAAATTCATTTTGGTGGGTTCCTGTGTTTGGACTGGTCAGACCTTCCGTGTTTGCTATTGTGGTTACCAGTTCGTTGAATTACCTATACACATTTGCTGTACCTGCACTGCTATGTACAGGACACCATTACAGTCTGTACTGTTGCCTATCATATTGGCTTGAGGCATACTAGTATACTACAGGTCTTAGCATCCATTGTCACATATATTAGCTTGCGACTTCATAGCCTACACAACCCACATCACACCACCTGGTCTGATGTTCTCTGTCTGCATAGGCATGTGAATGAGGTTACCCATTTGCCTCATTAGAGGCATGATACAGCATTACTTTGTGTTTGCATTAGTGTATAATTGTCCTGCAGTGTCTGTGCAACTGTAATGCTATCATGGCTTGTTGGTTCAGTACTGTGATTATAGTGCACAGTATCCTGGGTTCAAGCCCTCTCACTGCTTTCTATTTTCATGCTGGCCAGACCAGACTGCTTAAGGTACAGTAAAGCAGATATGAGCATGTTTAACTGACTTTGCTCAGCTTTGGCCGACCTTGGCCAACATTATACGAGCAATTTGTTTATATATACTACATATCGGTAAAAGCTGCTTAGCACTGCTTTATATTGCATAAAACATGGCAATCATGCCTCAGTTGGCTGCAGGGCTGCCTATGTCGGATGCACATACTACACTCCCTATACATATTTGCAAACAGGTAGTGTCAAGTTGGGCATCTCTTCTATTTTATGTGTAAGTCAGTGAGAGGTATCATTTCCAGGGTTCCTACTGAGCCAGTGTATGTGCTATGCATTGCCTCTTTGCCAAGGACAAGGCATACTGGGCATGCCTCCTTCTGCCTACTGGGGCAGGCTCAGGTTGTTCCTCCTCTGAGTCACGCTGTGCCTGTGCAGGCCTTGGCAATGGTGGGGTGCTGTATGGCCCTGCCCCATGCTGTTCCTGCTGCAGCTGTTTTCGCAGGATCAGATTGTGTAGCATGGCACATACCATGAAAATTTGGCTACATGTAGTTGGTGAGTACTGCAAGGCTCCACCAGATGTGTCCAGGCAACGGAACCATGACTTGAGCATCCCAAACACACACCCGATTACATTTCGTGTCTGTGCGAGTGCCTCATTATGGAGTTCTTGTTCAGGTGTGTGTGTGTGCATTTCTGATGGGTGTCATCAGCTACAGCTCCAGTGCGTATCCAGCATCCCCCACTAGGTGACCGTCAGGAATGTCCCCATTTGCAAATGTCTGGTACAGCTGCGACAGATGCCAGATATGGGAATCGTGGTAGCTTCCAGGGCAGCCAGCACACTCATTCAGTATTATGCCCTGGGCATCACACACGACCGGGCAGTTGATGGAGTGGAAGCCCTTGCGGTTGTTGTACGCCCTACCCTGCTCACCAGCTGGTGCTTTGATGTGGGTGTGTGTGCAGTCAATTGCACCCACTACCTCAGGGTATTCTGCTATTTGCTGGAAGAGATGCATATTGCTGGCCAATACCTCACAGGAATTGGGGAAATATACATGATCTCCGACATGTGCTGACATGGCATTCAGGAACTGGTGCAGTACCCTTGATGCTGATGCCTGTGAAATCCCCATCATATCACCAGTTGGTCTCTGGACGGTACCTGTTGCTAGTATTCTTAGGCCAACACATCCCTTGGTTTCCACTGGGATGGGTTCTCCTCTGTTGGTTCTGTGTGTGAGGCGTGGCCTGCACAGCTCAACAATTTGCTGCAGGAGCTCTCAGTCCACTCTATAGTGCTCCACTATCTCCAGCTCATGTAGCCCCTGCTAGGTTACCCTGGGTCTGTACACTCTTCTCCGTCTCCTCACTGTGGGTTGCTCGGCAGCATTCGCAATGGCACCACACTCAGCATCTTGCACATGTTGCCTTATAACAGCAATGGCAGCCCCTAACATTTTTATGTCTCAGTTTCAGCTTTTTAAGTTTTCACTTCTCTTTGTTGACTGCAGTGTTGCAGTGTTTCTGAGAAAAACATGGGGGAATGTTGTTTGCAGAGTTTTAGGTGCTGGGCTGCGCTGGGCTAGTGTACTGCCTGTGTAATTGGCTAATTCTGATTGATTTCACCTGGCAGCTCTGCTAGTTCTCTTTGGTTAACTTCCTACTACTTCCTTTCCTTCCTTTTCCCATTTCTGTTTCCACAGGGGGCAGCGCCATGCAAACAAATGCAAACACGCTCACATGCACGCACACAGGCTTACACAGGCTTACACGGGCTAAGGCGGGTGCACATTCATGTATACTAGCTTAGACGGCCTTACACAGGCTTACACGGGTACACACCCATGCACACAGGCTTAGATGGGTTTACACGCGCGCACACACGTGCACACAATGTAAGCAGCTTTTCAAGAAACTTTAGTGATAGCCATGGCGTACACCTTCAGTTTCTTGATTTCATTTTAGACAACTGTAGACACACCTCTTTTTGTCCTGACTAACTCACAGCAACTACATGCCACTCTTCTCCAATAAGCTTACATTCTTTTTCATATATACCCCCTCATGATGTCACCCATCTCCTACTTTGTTACTCCCCTTTTCCTACTCTTACACTCTTGGGACATGGTTCACATAGCAGGAAATACTGGGATTCACTATCCTTATCCTCATTTGCATAGGATTGCCTACTAATGCTTAGTTACATCTCTCAGACTGAGCTTCCCCCCTTAGCAGTCTCTACTCAGTAGCCATGTTGTCTTTAGCCTGCCATTCACTTGCATGGTAAATTAATATTTTGAATAAATTCTTTATTTGCGCCTTTTATTTTTTGGTTTTCTGGTTTTTAAAGCACAGCACGTTTGCGTGGCACTGCGCTACGCTTAAACATGGGAGATCATGGTAAAAAAAATATTTTTTTTTATTTTGCAATTGAAAAAAATGCCAATGGCCATATATTTGGCCATTGGCATGCTTCCTCAACTGGATGCATCCTGTATTTGGAGCTGTCATGGCTCCATTTTGCTATTTGCAGAACGGTACTCAGTTGACAACTGAGTACATTTCTGCAAATAACACTACTCTTACTCGGACAGGTTAGGGTTTCCTGGATCGCGAATTTACCTCATTTGCATAGCTTTCGGCAGCAAATGAGGTAATTTGCATAACCTAACCCTGTCCGTGTAAGAATCGTTTTAGGAGCTCTCTTGCACACCCCTGCCGGCTGTTCCTGGATCGCTCGGCAGGCGTGTCGGCTGCATGGAGTCTTACTCTAGTCTTAGACTCCGTGCAAGCCTTTGTGAATCCAGCCCAAGGTTCATGCAAGTAAAGTAATAGTTTCAGAGAAAGACTAATTCTTTTCTCTTACATGCACATGCTTCTTTTTATATTAAAACAAGGTTAGTCAAGAAATGGAGCATAAATATAGAATACAAAGAATTAAGTTTGGTTAAAAGTCAAATTTTACTTAAAAAATGGAAACAGCTACAGGATTTTTTTTGTATCAGGGAAAAACAATGGAGACTACAAGAAGCCTGTTTCAGACTGGAAGGCATGTTTCATGCAGGGATTGTAGCTAACAGCTCACTAATGACCACACAAAAAATATATATATATACAAACAATGAACAAATAGCCAACAGTACCAAAAAGTATACATTTTTAATAAAATTTCTTAGTGCCTTGGCCAGTAGGCCTTCCATTAGTGATTTTATTACAGATACAAAGCAGCTTAAATAGTCATGGAGAAAATACAGTTAGCTTAAACAATTACCTAATCACAAATTTCCAATTACAGTCTTTATTGAACCCAAAATCCTCTAAAGTGTAGTATGGCACTTTTTACTGTGGTTGTTAGTGAATTGTGTTTTTATGGCCACAGATCCTAATCTCAACATAAAATGAGTGTTCCGTGATGACTGCACTGATGGTACACAAAGATCGATGGAACAGTATGTCTCCCAGTATGCTGGTAAAAGCTCTAGAACTACCAGTGATATGGCTGCTATGTAAAATGGTAACACTTTGGACAATGTTTGTGTGAATAATATCTCTGTGGGTGCTATGTCTTCTCTAAATGTGTGGGACCACTATATAGGAGAACGAGACTGTTGTTTTACCAATCCATTTTTATCTACTGGCTATAATATGGTGCCGCTTTCAGCTGAAGTTTGTAATCTGCAAGACAAGTTAGAGGCACTTTTGTACAAGGAAACTAGCAACCACATAAATTTACAGTGTCTTCAATGTTATATAGAACTTAATATTACCCCTAGGGGGTTTAAGAGCCTTTAAGGCACCAACTACACCCTTTGAGGAAGGGAATCCTGATGATGCGACTTTCCGGAAAAGGTGGATTGAGGCTGCCCATCAATCTTCCAGTGAATGGGTTCACATATTAATTGAAAGGAACTAAAATAGCATTTAAAAGAGGTGATATTATAAGTTAGTGGGGAGCTGCAAAAATACTTATCTTCTGCTAAATTAGATGAGATATTGTGTGATGTGAATTCCAGGATGTTGGACCTGGAAAGTCAACTGGTTGAATGGAGAACTGCAAAAATTAATAGAGACATTAAAGATTATAGTTCAGACAAAGCCTTTCTTTGGAAATGGAACAACAAGAGGGCCTATTCCAGTATTGGGAGGGGCAGAGGTTATAGTAACACCTCTGCCACCAGTTCGGTTTCATTTGCAATGTCAGAGGAAGTGGAAGAAAATTTTGGGGCCATTGGTGTGACTGAAGAATTTCCAGTATTGCTGAAAGCACAGAATCCTACAGACATGAACCAGTGTTTTCGGAAAAACAACAATCCGAAATTTAGCAGCAACAGAAAACATGGTCGTAATAATGGGGGCCAATTAAAAAGCGATGGAAGAAACTTGAGAGGTCAAAATGGAAAGAGGAAATGATGGAACTAGTGGGTGTAGCTCCTTGACTGACTCCTTAGTTTTAAATTTGTCTAAATGTGAAGTATCCAATGTTGTGCTGTCAGTACTGAATCTTGGGCTTAAGTTTATCCCCACAGCCCTGCCTTGATTGCACATGCTTAAGACAGAATTTTTCTTGCTTAGCAAAAAGTTACATTTATCTGATTTTTTTTTTAATAAAAGTGATAATGGTGATTTATTGAATTTAAATGTTAATTCTGATGATTCTTTTTAATCCTGTTGGTCTTCTCAGAAAGAACTTGATAATTTTGATGATAACTTGACTGTGAATGCATATAGTAGCTTGAACACAAACACAATTAAGAAAAAGAGTTGTTATATTCCACCTTTTACCAATACTACAATTCAAAGTTATATTTCCATCTTAAATTTTGAGCTTGGACAGTTGTATTGGGAATGTGTGAATAACAAATCTAATATCTGTTATAATTTGAATAAGAAACAATGTCTCACCTTCTCTGATTTTTGTTGGGATAGAAATTTGGTGGTTAAACTAGCGGATAAGGATAATCAATTTGTGATTTTTGCATCATAGACAATATTTAGAATTGTGTTATGTTCACATGAATAATGAAAAGTGTATGAGAAGTGTGACATTGTGACATTTCTAAGTATAATGAAGCTACTGATGCATATCGCTTGTTACTGAAGAAAGGTTTAAGGTTAGGCTATTTTACAACTGCCTTCCTAAAACACATAACGGTATCAATATTCTGCATGGTAGGCCAATTGTGTCAGCTGAAAAATATTTTTTGAAAAATATCTTTATCCTGTTACATGAATATTTGAAAAATTATGTCCTTAACACTCTGTCCTACATGCGTGATAGCCAGGACCTTTTGAAAAAAATTAAAGATATTGTATGGAATGATAATATGTTCTGGCTTTGTATGGATGTTAAGAGTTGTTATACAAACATAAGACATGATATAGGTATGCAGGCTCTTTTTCATTTTTTGAGTGATTCTCTCATGTCACATTTTTTGATGGATTTGGTTCTTTTTTGCTTAAAAATATATGTTTTTTTTATTTTTAATGGGGAGATTTTTCATCAGTTACAGGGAACAGCTATGCGGGCAGCTTTTCCCCCCATGTATGTGAATTTAGTGATGGCTAAATTTGAGAAAGAATATATTTATTCCCATTTGTTCTATAAATCTAGGGTTATTGTTTACTTTAGATTTATAGATGATTTGATTTTTTTGTGTAATTGAACCAGTAGAGAGGCCCAGCTTTTTGTTAAAGAGTTGCAAGTTAATTACATGGGGCTCCAGTACAGCTGGGTCATGAGGTAAGCATTTTGGATATATAACTTAACGGCTTAGAGACTGGTATCCACAGAAAATTTAACCAGAGAAACCACTTCTTATATGGGATGAGTTGTCATTCACACCACTTAATTTCTATGCTTCCTTATAATGAATTTTTAAGAATCAACAGGTTGTGTGGGACTGACTACCTATTTGATAGGGAAATACCAGGGGCTGAACAAATGTTTATTAATAGAGGATATGACAGAGGGGTTGTGGCACAAGCTAAACAAAAAATTATGAGAATAAGATATGAGAAGAATAATTCAAATATAAATTAAAGTAGTAATGAGCTATGTAATGTTATGAATAATGGGGAGAAAATTGCTACTAATATATTTATATTACACAACTGCCCTTCTTTCCTTTGTAGATACTATCAACAAAAATCGAAACAACAATACACTCTCTTCCGCTCTTTTCATTGATCTCTCTAAAGCTTTCGACATGGTCAACCACTCTCTCCTAATAAACATTCTTGAATCTCTCTCTTGTGATAAACTCGCCATAAATTGGTTTAGATCTTATCTTAACAACAGACAGCAAGCCGTAATATGGGATAACCATATCTCCTCACTCTTACCCATTTCCATCGGAGTTCCCCAGGGCTCCATTCTTGGTCCACTCCTGTTCTCCCTTTTTATCAATGATCTTCAGACTTCAGTCCCACAAGCAACCTGCATACAATACGCAGATGATTCTACCCTTATCTGCTCAGCACCTTCCTCTACTGAGCTGATCTCACTGACCCAAACTACCTTTAATACTGTAGAAACTTGGTTTTCTAGACGATTTCTCCTATTAAATGCCAAAAAAACAAAACTACTCCTCTTCACCCCCACCACTCGGTCTCCCCCCTTAAATTTCTCCATTTCCTCTAATAATGGTACTATCATCTCTCCTGATCCAACTACAAAACTTTTAGGAATAACCATCGACAATAATCTCTCCTTCGACCAGCACATTAACAACAACATCAGATTAGTTAACAGAAAAATAGGTTCCCTTTATCGTATCAAACCTTTCCTAACCCCAACAACTAGAACCAAGATTGCACAATCTCACCTTCTATCTTCCCTCCTATACGCTTCCCCAATTTATACAAACCTAAAGAAAACCAATCTTAACAAACTTGCTACTTGCTATAACAATATAGCTCGCTTCGCCACTAGTAGCCCCTTTAGGACCCATCATTGTATAAACCTAAAACAACTAGGCTGGCTTGAAGTTCAAAACCACATTATAATTCCTCAACTCACTATTGCCCACAATATATTACACCAACCTGACAATACCCTATACTCTCACAACTTCTAATCCCTACAACAATCTTAACTCACTTTGCTCATCTAGTAAACTCATGACAAAATCTATAAAGGCAAACAACACAGCAGGTGATTCCCTTTTCAGTAACACAATAGGTAGAAGTTGGAATCTCTTACCATGTGACATAACTCTGACTACATCCTTGCCACTTTTCAAACAGAAAATTAAACGATACTTCCAAAATCATTGGCTTTGTTCCTGTAGTACACCTGACTAACCTGTTTCTCTTACTGTGTCTCCTCCACTCTTTTTCATCTCTGCACTACATTAGTTCTGTTCCTTTCACTGTTGAGTTTTTAAGTATGTACATTTTGCACAATTGTGTGATATTTAATTATCTGCATATTGTAAACTTGATTTTCTTTGAATTTATCCTTTCAATCCTCTGTTTTTCTATTTCTCTGATTGTAGCTATATCTTAGAATAGTAGATTTTTATCTAATTGTAATGTACTTAGTTTATAGTGGAGCTTTTCTCCTCGGGCCTCTGCTGAAAATGGACATGTATCCAGCCAGACTAGCCCAGTCAACAAATGTAAAATAAATAAATAAATAAAATATTTAGATATACGACTTTTTATTTACAGAATTTGGAAAACAATACTGGTAAAAATAATAATGACATTTATTTTGTAACTACTTTTAATGTAATTACTGATTTAGTAGTTAAGAAGGATAGACAATGTTGGCCAATGTTGCTACGAGATAAAGATTTGAGGGGGGTCTTTTCTAGCCTTATAAACATCTCCTATAGAAGAGCTAGAAATTTGGCTGGTATGGTTATTCATAACCATTTTCTTCCACCAGATATTAGTGTGAGTAATAAAGTTACAGTCAATAAAGGAACTCTACCTTGTGGAAAATGTTCTATTTGTAAACATTTGGTTATTTCCAAATATTAATGCAACAGGTTTATGGCTAATAGTGAACATACATGCAATACGGCAGGAGTTGTTTAGGTCTTGAAATGTGTATGTGATTTGTATTATATTGGGGAAACTACTAAGAGTTTTAAGGTACGGTTTCAGGAGCATGTTAGGGATATAAGCAATAAGAAACTGGATAGCCCTTTAGGGGGTCATTTTCTCTCCTTTCATCATGCTAATCCTGAATTTCTTAAAGGTTGTGTGTTGGAAAAAGTTGAGGTATGTATGGGTGAGTGAATTAGCTTAAAGGAAAAACGTTTAAGGATTGAGACATTGTTTATTTTAAAGTATGGCACTTTAGAGCCTTTTGGGCTCAATAAAGAGTGTAATTGGAAATTTGTGACTGGATAATTGTTTACGTGTTTGCAAATTTTATTTTCTCCATGACTATTTAAGCTGTTTTGTATGTGTAATAAAATCACTCTTGGAAGGCCTACTGACCGAGGCGCTGAGGGATTTTATTAAAACTTTATAGTCTTTGCTACCATTGGCTATTTGTTTGTTAGTGTAACTAACAGCCACTGCTATGTAAATACTGAAACAAGCTAAATGCTTGACTCTGATGACAGGTTCATCTGTGGGACTATTATTGTTTAGGTAAAATAGTGTACGATTTTACCTTGTTTTTTTATATACAATAAGAATATCTAAGTGCTTTAAAAAACAGATATACAAATATCACATGATTGCTAAAAGAAAAACAAATAATAATCCCTTGTTCAGAGAAAATGAAGTCTATATAAATTTAAAAAAAATCTGAATTGTCCTTCAAAAATGCAGCAGCTGATGAAAGAAAGAAGCATCTAGATCTCATTTTAGAAAAATGTGAATTCTGGGAGCAGTTGTAGTTCAATGCATTAGGATATCAGGGGTTGAATGAGTCCATGAGTTCTATTTGTTTATTGAAAACAAAATTAATTTTGAATTAACTACTTTTATTTTCTATTAATTGTTACTGTTTTCAACATATTCATGAACTGCTAATCATTTTCAAAGTTTCCATGAATAAACTCTTTATTATATAAATATATCCCTCAATGTCTATGCTCAAGAATTTTAGACAATGACAGAAATTAGTGGGGGGACAATGGACCAAAGTCAGGAACAATTTTTTAAATATTACCTAATTCACTTAAAATGTTAATAGAGTAACAGGTTTTTCATCAACATGCAGTTTTTGAACAATACTTATGAAACTCTACTATCTAGTATTGCTACATAACTGTAATGCTCAGTGATTTACCAGAAAAATCAAACTTTCGCTGTGTAACAAGGCAAAAATATGAAAGAAAATCAGGGACACTTTAAAATTCTGGACAGTTAAGAGGTATGCAAGTAATTCGTATTCACATGTTTTTATAATATTCACAAACACAGTGATATGTCCAATTAATTGCTTTAATTTTTTATTGGATGAATTGTCTTGACTGTTTAAGGTTGTAGTTATTTAATGTTCATAAGTTGTTCACCAGTGTTAAGGTGATATAGCCATAAAGTAATGGTGACTCCAAGATTTTCTGATGAAATAATTTGTCACCAGCCCAAAAATCCAATTTTCTCTTTAAGCATTCTAAGCTCTCACTGCCTTTAATATGAAGTGGTAATTTATTCCATAATATCATTGATCTTTGAGTTAAGATTGGTGTAACTGTGCTTTCATAGTGCCTAAATTAACATAGTCTGATGTCTTTAAGTTAGCTGATAAACTAAGGTCATAAAATACTTTGTAAGCAAATATTAACTTATCATGGATGTAACACTAATGAATAGTAAATAAAGTGAGGTGTTTGCATCAATGATTGTAACTGCAATCTCTGTGAAGTAAAATCTTCTTGGTGAATTGCCTTTGTTCTCTCTCAAGATAGTTCAACTGACCTGCATTGCATATACAAAAAAATTAATTGCACACTAAGATTGGCCTAATATAATTTTCTATATAGTAATATAAGACACATCTAATTTCTTGTGCTAAGATTTTTAAGCATGTAACTCTATCCCTGGTTCAGACTCATAGGTGGTGCAAAATTTTTCTGTGGTACATTTGGCTGGAGGCACATAGCTAAAGTGACATTCAGCTGCAGAGACAAATGGCTGTTGCAAATCCCCTGTGGGCAAAGAGAAGTATGCAATGCCATTCCTGCAGCTTCAATACACAGATGTGTGGAGGTAGAAGAAGTAATGTGTATGTTATGCTTGGTGTACATATATGTAGAAGTATTTTATAGCATGGAGGTAATCCTGCATTCTGCTGTAGTCAAACATATGATCCCGTATGTAATTTAGCTAATGTTCCCTAGGTACTGTGCAGGGGTAATGGTCCATACACCAACAATAAAAATACTGCCCATTGTGCAGTGAATGTTTTCTGCCACTGACATGCCCACTAGGCAACCTGCTGATGATGCCTGCCATACTGCCTGTTGCCTTTTGGTGCTTTGGGGGCCATGGGCATTACTTTCTCCTTGTGCATCTGCTTATTGAAGCTGTGAGCATGCCAGTGCATGCTTCTGTTTGCCCACAGGGAATTTGCAATAACCATTTGTCTTGGCAGTTGAATGTCACTTCAGCCACGTGTCCCCAATCAAATGTATCACTGAGAAATGTCTCCTGACCTAGGAGCATGAACCCATGCATGTATGCTATTTGGCACATAGCTTTATAACTTAATTGAGCATATGCATGAAAGGAAAGATTAATGTTCGTGATTTTTCACAGGACTTTATATTGGATTACCTCCTTTAGTGGATGTTATAGCAGGTACACAGATGAAGGTCAGCCATTCTAAAAGACATAACCACCTTAATAATGCTATTGAGCAGGTTAACACCTTCAGATATCCAGGAGTCTGGCTTGATCCCTCACTTAACTTCCACCATCATCTTGAAAACAAAATATCCTCTTTCTCTTCCAGTCCAACAAGAAATGCTATTGGCAAAATTATTTTTCTAGCCCAGCTTGACTACTACCTATCTCTTGTAGCATCTGCCTCCAAAAGAAACTCTACCACTATCCAGTCTCCAGCTCCATCTGTCATTTCATTACCTCTTCCCCAAAGTATAAACACTGTTGTCTTACACAAGCCAAAGCCAAATGACTGTTGTTTCAACAACAAACCAAAACACTCCTTGGCTCCCAAATTTTCCAGCTCTGGAAAGAAAACTGCCACCTTTGTCTTTCCTCTCTCTTACTTAGAGAACCTCTGTCATATAATCTTAGCTCTCATAGCCAGTCTGGTACTTCCCTGCAAGCCTCTAAAACCAGACTGCAGTGCTCTAACTACTCCTTTTTATTCTTGGACCCATGCTCTGGACAGATCTTCTCTCAAATCTTAATGATTTCTCTAACCCCTACTCCTTTTGGGCACAACCTAAAGTGCATTTCACAAGCACAAGCTGCTTGTAAATGTTTTGCTTAAGATCTCATAACAAGTCTCCCTTATATGCAGCACATAATTCCCATCATTTTCACTATAACATCTCTTCTTTAACTCCCAACATATTGCTACTCTAACTGATGCAAATATTGCACATAGTGTTTTTTTGTTAACTAGCTTCTTAAATCATTTTTTATTGTGTATTAATTATACCTTTGTTTTTAATGCATTCTTTCATTGTATGAATTATTTTTATTTTTTCCACTTGATGTAAGTTCACACTCTAGGCTGAGACTGACATTTTTTTCAATGGGAGCAAAGATCTACCCTGGTTAATAAATAGTACAAATAAATAAGTAAATAATACATTATGTTACATTCGTCTTACCTATGTTGTGTGCCCAATCAGAGATCTGCCTCATATAAGAATTTAAATGTTCAATATCAAATTCATTTTATGCAAATGAACCCAGTATTACAATTGTCTGCATATTTATTTATCCAACATGTCTTTGATCTATGAATGGAAGAAAATACAATATTAAATAATGTTGGCCCAAGAACAAGCCTTGTGGAACTCCAAGGCTGATAGGGACAGAGAGTTAGAGCTTATGACATGTAGTTATACACTGGGATCAACTTCTGCATGCACTGGGATCTGTCAATTGACAATGACATAATCAAGTTTACCAGAAATATATTGCCTTAGCCTTGATGTCGCTTTGGTAGATTACATGGTAAAGAAGGAGTCAAAAGCCTTGGCTAAGACTAAGAAAATTACCCCACGAGAGACCTATATCCAGGGTCTTAGTAATTTGATCATAAAAACTTAATCAAGTTTTCAACATAGATGTACCCTTTACAAAACCATGTTGATCCAAGTCCAAAATGGTGATATAGGTTCATAGGATCATAGGTTCATACTAGGCTATCTGCCCTAGGGCATTTATAAGCCTAGCCAGAGTGTGTTTGGCTTTCGCCACCCATTTTAAATTAATTTTGCTATGCCCTTTTTCGAGGTTAGTATACTGTGCCTCTGTCTAACAGTGACACAGAAGGGATACCTGGGGTAAACTTACGATCTCCCATCCACTCATCAAGATTCCTCTTGAAGAGAGTCAATGAGGGACTCTGCCTAACCTGGACTGGGATTTTATTCCAGAGTGAAGGGAGCCTCTGGGTTATGAATCTGTCCCTCCAGCATGTCCTATTTATTTCAGTGCTGAGGTTCAAGTCTCTCGAGCACATAGCTCGATGAGATTTGGATTTTCTGAGGTGCAGCATGTCCATTAATTCCGGGTTGGACATGGCTTTATAAGTCAAGCACAGATCGCCTCTGAGCAGGCGGTATGCCACTGAGTAGAGATGGAGTTTCTTTAACCGGGAAGCATATGGCATCTGTTTGAGCCCTTTGATCCTCTTGGTGAGGTACTTTTGGGGTCTTTCCAGTTGCTGCAGGTGTCTGGTAAGGTACATCCCAAAAGGGGCATTGTACTCAATTATGGGCCTGATGAGGGATGAGTAAAGAGGCACAATGACCTCCCCTGATCTAGATGTGAATCCCTTCATGATTAGGTGGGCTATATAAAATGTTTTTCTAACCACTTTGGCCACATGGTTGTCAAATGAGAGATCGCTATCAACTTGGGTCCCCAGGTCCCTAATTACTTCTTCTGTACTTAATGGATTACCACCTATGTGGTAATTTGTGGGCACTTTGTTTTTGCCAAAGGGGATGACTATACACTTTTTGGCGTTTAGCTTGAGGCCATGGCTCTGGCACCAGTTGTCTGTTTCTATGAGGCCCTTTTGGAGGATGCTTGTGTCAGCTGGAGAGTCGATTATGGCGTCCAGTTTGCAGTCATCTGCGAACTTAGTCAGCCACAGTCCTTCCATGTTGGCCTGCACCTCCGAGAAATATGTACCGAACAAGAGAGGTCCCAGGACTGAGCCTTGTGGGACGCCACTTGTAACTGGTTTGGAGTCTGACATGGCTCCAGCAATTCTAACCATGTGAGTTCTGTCCTTGAGACAGTTTTCAACCCATCAAGTGACACAGGGGTTTATATTTAAGCTGGTGAGCTTATCTATAATGCCCAAGTGGGGTATTGTATCGAAGGCTTTTGCGAGGTCCAGGTAGGCTGTGTGGATCACCTTCCCCTCGTCAATGGCCTTGGTGACTGTTTCAAAGAAATCAACCAGGTTTAAGAGGCGGGATCTGCCCTTAACAAAGCCGAACTGGGTAGGATCCAGTGTCTGTAGGTCCCCAATATCTTTGTTTATGAGGTCCATGATGATCCTTTCCATAGCTTTGCAGACCAAGCTAGTCAGGCTTATGGGGTGATAGTTTCCAGGATCCGTTGAGGCACCACCTTTGTGGAGAGGGACCACTGTTGCTGTACACCACTCTTTGGGTACATATCCTGTAGTAAGGCTGAGATTGAACAGTAGTTTTATGTTTGGGTTTAGCTCTTCTTGGAGTTCATGTAGGATGCAGCCCGGGACACCGTCTGGTCCCATTGATGCTGTGTTTTTTGCTTTGGAGAGGGCAGCTCTTACCTGAGCATCTGAGATGTCAGGGGGGCAGCACTCTGCTAGGATAAATATTTGCCCTTTTGGTGGGGGGGGGGAGTTTGCGCTGAACCTGTCAGCTAAGATGTTGGCAATGTCTGTGGGTTCGGTGTATTTTTTGTCATTTTGGACTAATTCTGAGGATATCTGGGAATTCCCACCCAGGTTCCTAACATAACTAAAGAAAGCCTTGTGATTATCCTTAGTGTCCTGTGCAATTTTTCTCTCAAAGCTGGCCTTAGACGATTTTATGAGTGCCCATAGTTTTTTGCTAATACTGATCAGAGATGCCTTCCCTTTTTGGGATTTTGCTCTATCATGTAGTAGCTTCCTCCTTCTATTGTATAGTTTGTTTATGGGTGAGGTCCACCAGACAGGATGTCTGCCTTTGGAGGATTGGGTCTTGGTTTTATTTGGGATTGCATGATCCATGCATTCCTGAAGGTGTTCATAGAATGCATTTATAAAGGATTCTGCGGTCTGGGCCGTATTTTCCACAGGCCCGGGGGTTTTGAAGGATTCCACCTCTGTTTTGAGGAGTGTGAAATTTGCTTTAGAGAAGTTTTTCACTGTGGTTTTCAGGGCAGGGGGTGGAGTCGGGATGTGAATATCCAGTGAGATTAGTTTATGGTCTGATCTTACCAGTGAGGGATACACTTCTGGTCTGGAGCATAGAGTCTCCATGTTGGTGATGATCAGGTCCAGTATGTTTTCCCCTCTTGCGGGAGTGGTAACAAGTTGTTCCATAGCATTTGAGTTTATAAATTCTAGGAACCTTTGGGCTAGGGTGTTGGAGCTAGAGTAATGCTCCCAGTCTATGTTTGGGTAGTTGATGTTGCCCAATATAATGGTGTTTGGAGAGACCTTCATATTTTCCAGTGTTCTCAGGAAGGCCAAGTTGGGTTCCTGGGTTTGGGAGGGTGGTCTGTAGCAGGCTATAAACTGGAAGGCAGTTTTACCCACTGTTAGTTGCACATGGATAGTCTCTGATGCTTCGTGCTGTGCCACCAACCTGGAGGTGTGGGTATCTTTGACGAATATTGATAATCCCCCTCCTTTTGTGGTACGGTCCAAGTTTTCTGGCCGAAAAGCATGGTATGAGGTATAACCTGGTAGTGCTGGGGTGCTCTCGGGAGCCTTGAACCAGCTTTCTGTTACTGCACAGATATCGATGTTCTCCATGCTAAGGAGAGTTTCGAGTGCGTGCATCTTGAGGTTTAGAATTCTGGCATTGAGTAGCATTACTCTTAGTTTCTTATCCCTTGTGATACCTATGGAGGTGGGTTTGTCTTTTGAGCCTTGCCTAAAAAAGGCACTATGGGGGTAGCAAGAGCCTTTGCCAATATCCGAAAGCCCAGGGGTGACAGGTGCAAGCCATCCCTAGTGAAGCATCGTGGCTTGTCGAGCATGTCATCCCAGGCTGACAGGCATTGGATCCCCTTTGAATGACACCAATACTTAAGCCAATTGTTGAAATTGATCATCTTGTCTTCATATTGTGGCATCATTCTTGGTAAGGGTAAGATGCTACTCAAGGTCAGGGTCATACCGGCCTGGGCTACATGCTCAGAGAGCTCCTCTATGTCTCTTTTTATGTAGTCCAGGGAGGTACATCTCAGGTCATTCACACCAGCATGGACAATGACTGAGTCATATTTGTATTTGCCTTGGAGTGACCTGAGTGCTTGCGTTATGTGATGGATTCTAGCGCCCGACAGGCAGCTCACCGTGACCTTCTCCTTGTTCAGCCTGGTGAGTGGGACGTCAGTGTGCCTGACGATAGAGTCACCTATTACAAGTGTATCAGGTGTGTTGTTTAGCCTTAAGGGCTGTGACTGTTCGGCACACTGGCTTTGTGAGCTATGTGTTGCACGTGTTTTGTTTTGGGGTAGTGGTTTCTTGGGTGTCTGCTTTGGAGGTCTCTGCTGCTTAGGCAGATTTTTATTTAGAGCCTCCGAGTATGTTTTTTATATTTATGTGTTTGGTTTGCTGTCGTGGTAGGTCTATGTGAGACTGGAATTGTAGTGAATGTGGTTTCCTTCTCCTCCTGACTGGTTTCGCCAGTACTGAATTGAGAGAGCTTAGCCTCCAGTATGGCTATATGGTTGCATCTCTCACATGTGTTGGAATTTGTTGGGAGGAGGAGAGTGTTGTCTGTGTACATGAGGCAGTTGTAACATTGCCTCAAGATTCCCAGATTCACCAGCTGGACCGGAGAGGAGATTGACAACTGACCTTTGGACATGCTAGAATAGTATTGGGAATTCCTTTATAATTGAAAAAAAGTGGCCAATGGGGAACGAGGTACTCAAGGGGAGTTTGTGAGGGTGTAGTGCTTTTAATATTTTAGTGCTGACTTATATAATTGTTCAGTGTTTTTTAATCCCAGTATTTCAGTAGCACATCTTTCAAAGCATTTGTCCAGTATAATACTATACTACATGTGTAGTTGTAAACATCACTTTTATTACCTTTCTTATATAGAGTGGTGCTATAGCAGATGATTTCTGTGAGCTGGGAGCAGTACCTATTTGTAACAGCTTTTTAAATACATGTAATATTAGTAGTAAATGATTTTTAATTGTTAGTAACCAAATGCAGTGGGTCTAATCAGGACCCATAGAAGTTGAATTCTTTATTTTACTAAAAGCTCTCTCTGTCATCACTTTAGATATAACAGAAAAAGCTGAACTTCTGGGAATTACAATGTTTGTTGATAATCTATCAGAAACAGATACAAACAGTGAACAATACCTCCTAGGCATACACTGAGCATGTACGAGGGCAGGGGGCGTGTCTGAGAGCAGAGCTCTCAGAATAA
Organism: Protopterus annectens; assembly: GCF_019279795.1. NCBI lineage: Eukaryota > Metazoa > Chordata > Ceratodontiformes > Protopteridae > Protopterus > Protopterus annectens. The sequence continues at coordinate 1,647,291,566 of NC_056737.1, read as the reverse complement.
ACACGCCCCTGCAAAGTAGAACAGCAGAAAGTGGAAATAAATGAGCAGGGCAACTTATAGGTGTCTGCATATCCCCACTAACAGTCCCCCGTGTGTAAAACAGCAACAGTACATATAAATAAACTAAAGAAAACCTGTTATATTATTCTTAAATCCGAGTACAGCAAACCGTAGGTGCGTGGGTGTGACCATTGCTTAGCTACAGTTAAAGTAGCTTAAAAGGCTGAAGAGGATAACAAGGAAGATATGTACAAACACAGTAGCAAAGCAATAGTGTAGTTGGCAGGGCATCTGCTTAATAAGCCAGCATTCCTGGTTTGAATCCCACTGCAGCACGTACCATTTTCCATGTGAAATCTCTATATGAACAATTTTTATTCATTTATTTGCTGTATAACCTGCTAAATAATATTTAAATGTGAACTGGAGTACTGCATTAAATACACATGTGAAGTGTCAGTGTCATAATGAATAAGGCACTAGTAAGCAGGTTTAAGCACAAATAAGCACTAGTAAGCATATATAAGCACTAGTAAGCGTGTTTGAGCAGGGGGTAAGCATTACCTACACAGATTAAGCAAAGTAGAAGCTGAGTGTTAGAAACTGTAACAGGAGGTTAGCAGTGCTTAACTCTGTGCAAACCCACGCACACCCACATACAACTGCTTTAAAGTGCCTTAATCACTCTGTACCCAATGGCCCATGTTCTGCCAAGCAACAAAATAAATAGTTTCCACAAGGCTCAAAATCAGGACCCTGTAGACTAGGGTCACCATAGTTAACCACTAAGCCATCATAGCAATGCATATAAATGAGCTACAGCAAACTAATCCTCAACACAGGAAAATCAAACCAAACATGTAAACTGAATCTATGTACAGTGTGATTTTATATAACTGCTACATAACATAAATATGTGAACTGGAGTATTGCAGTAAGCATAGCTGCGAAGTGTTATTGTAATAAAGTGCAGAAGTCCCCAGGACCCCATACAGTGTAGTTACACAGGAATCATGGATACCAGACACATATATAACCTGTAACAAATAATAAATCACTACCAAAAGTCAAATATAATGCTAATTAACTATTAAGCAATGCTAACCGCTGCACAGCTCAACATAGTAAGTGTAAGCAATGTGTAGGGCAGCCAATTCAAACTGCCTTGTGGTATACCTCTTTAAGCAGTGCCAACATTAGGTAAGCAGGTGTGCCCATAGCTTAGCCTATTCAAAACTGGCCAATCACAGAAAAGTGCAGGAAATTGGCCATATTTAAACCCCATAGGTGGGAATACTACCCATAACTGGTTGTAGCTTCCTACTGCAGGCAGAATGGCTGGAGTGGGTGAAGGCACTCGATTTAGAGCACAGTGCTGGGGCATCCAGGAGTCAAAAATCATGGTATGGCTCCTGGTAAAACACCATGAGGAGAGACAACTGCAGGGTCAGTACCAGGGCTCGCAGTATAAAATGGAGGCCTGGGACAGTCTTGCACGTGACTTCACCAGTGCCACAGGTATCCCCGGGACTGGTAAGCATGTCAGGCACCACCATGCTGACCTGAAGCAGCAGAAGGGGGTTGTACTGGAAAAGTGGATCCAGGAATCTCGGCAGATGCCTAATGCCCCAGTACTGAGTAAGTACTCATTCTACTAAGTAGGTAATAATTGCCTAGCTTGTGTATACTATGGATAGGTATGGCTAAATATCACTGTATCTCTCTGACAGCTGCAGATGAGCGGGCTGCAAACCAGCAAGCCCATGATGTTAGGTTGTAAAGGTTGCATCGCGAGGCACATTAATAATTATTCTGCATGTACTGTCATAAATAAATGTAAGAGCCTGAGAAAGTGTTGCACCAGTAGAAATAAAGGTGTAATATTCTGTGAGTAAAAGTATAATGCCTGGAGTGCTTCTGTTTACTCTTCTTTCATATGTTGTTGAATTGTTGCATACTATAAATAGTACTGTTGTATTAAGCAGTGTTACCCACACTGTGGTATGCAGAAAAAATGTGTATGAAGGTCTGTATAACAATATTGGAAGTGCCAAGAGGTCAGTCATATTGTACAACTGAATTAGGCTTAGAAAACAGTAGACAGCTTCATATCAATTTCTTGATAGCACAGTGTACTGTGATGTTAACTGTAAGTATTTTTTGTCACACACAGCAGGAGTTTGAATCCCGGGAGTGCTAGTAAGTTGTATGCATAATCATACACCACAACTGTGCAGATTGTGTTGCAATGTTCAGACAGAAAGCTGTATGCATATTTACATCCAACAACTGTACAGAATTTGCTAGAATGTTCAAATAGAAAGTTGTATGCATAGTCAAACCCCTCATCTGTTCCAATCTGTCCAGCATGTCCAGATAAATGGCCCACATCACCAGCCTGGTACACTGTTCACCTGTAAAATCAGTGCGATGATCCAAGAAATGTAGGCAGCCGTTAATGACATATAACTGATAGTCAGACATGTAAATAGTCAGAGAATGTATATGAACACAAACCTGTCATTCCAGCTTCTCACCCAAAGTGTATGAGAGCAATTCTCAACATATGTTGATTTAACACCTGCATCTTGTCATGCCTGTATGTAAGACACAGGTCACATATATAATAATCTATAAACATACCAGTGTACAATATAAGGCCATTGGGTAGTGTAATAATACATGTAAGGGACAGATCACTGCAGTGACTAAGAATGTAATGAAAACTACAAGGCTATATTAGTTGTTAACTGAACTCTCTCTCTCTCATCCCTACCATATGTGCAAAAATAACCCAATGACACACCTCAATCAGTATGTGTATGCTCCAAACTTTTGTTGGGACATATGTCATATCAGTTTATAAATATTCACATTTGTTTCTATGCAGGTGCCATGTTAAAATACCCCCATATTGGTGGCCTGTTGCCATCAATGAAACCTGCATGCTTTTGTAAAGGCCACTGTTGCTCCATATATGCAGGTGTTCTGCTTGCTCTGCAACTGACTTGAATCTGGTGTTTTGGGTTAATGGGTATACCTATGCATGCTGTTATAACTTATCCTGAATGCTGTTGACTATTACTAACCCATATCTATCTGCAAACTGCAACACCATAGCTCGTATGGGAAGGCCCATCCCAGCGGAACCACCTGTCCCACCTCAGCTGGCCAAGGCACTGAGCAGCAGTACATCTGGGGCCCAGCCTCCGACCTCCACTGTAGGCCCTGAACCACCTTCGGGTGGAACCGCTGTAGGGGATTGGGCTCAGCCCCCCCCCGGGAGTGGGGGCGGAAAGGAACCAGTCACCCGTCGTCAGGTCAGGGCTGTGATGCGTAGGGAGATCAATAGGGCTTTTCAAGACCAGCTTCGCCAGCTTGAGGACCAAGTGGTGCAATTAGAGGGTGAGACTACCCCTCCTACACAGCCTCCAGCATGGCCAACTTTGGGCCCGTGAAGGTGCAGTGGAGACTGCCCATGGGTGGGGACCTCAGTCCCACTGTTTCCATTTGGGGGTTCATGGGCTTGTGACTTCCAAACACCCCTCCCCATACAAGGTGATTACCCCCCACATGTGTCATATACTGCCCCTGTATGCGTCTTGTTTGTTTTGTCTGTTAACCTACCCAACCTACCTCCCCAAATATACCTACTACCCCTCCCCAAAATCCCACTCTCACCAGAAAAAAAAAGGGCAAGCTTTTCCATCAAAACAGTCTCGCCCCATACATAGCTGTCCATTTCACACACATGTCCACTGGATGAATGTAATCTGGACTAACTGGCATCACAACAAATTTATGTTGTCCTCACCCCTTTCCCAGGGGTTTGAGTGTCCAAATCCACCCCCAAATTCAGTGTATATGCACAGCTGTTGTTGTAGAAAAATGGGCAGCTATGGATCTTCCCTACACCCTTCCTGCACATACTTAGCTATTTTCACCACTGTCTTTCCCTCTTTGTGCCCCTTTATCACCACTTTCCTATCAACCTTTTTTTCTTTTCTTTAAAATAAATTAGCGCAGCGCTAAGTGGCAGTATGCACTTTTAAGCAGCAGTAAGCAGGTTTAAGCCTGTTTGCGAAGGGGTAAGCACTGCCTACACAGCTTAAGTAATATAGCAGCTGAGTGTAAGACACTGTAACCAGATGATAGCAGTGCTTACCTCCATGCAAACCCACGCAAACCCACTTACAGCAGCTTTAAAGTGCCTTAATCACTCAGTATCCAACCGCTGGTGTTCTGCCCAGCAACAAAATAAACAGCTCCTGCAAGGCTCGAACCAAGGACACTGCATACTACATATAAAGTGATTTACCACTAAGCCATGAGCAATACAAAGAACTTTGATGTTTTCAGAAACATATCATCCAGTCCAGTCATGCAACAGTACAGAGAATGTATACCAACATCTAGATGTATGTGTGTGTAGATATATTAATATCTAAACAGATACAACATATCTATATATGTATGTGTATATATATATATATATATATATATATATATATATATATATGCAACTATATACATATATATCAATATATATGTACATATATACATGCAAATGTCTACATCAACACATATATGTGCCTACACCTATATGTCTACATATACACAGCACGTTACATATGTGTACGCAGATATATATCTATGTAGGTATATACAGACATAGTTATATATATGTTAGCAGATATATATATCTATATAGGTATATATGGCCATACATCTGTAGTTAGCAATGGCAGATTAACAAACACACATATGTCCAGATGCACCGTTAATGGGGTTGTGAGGCCCCACACATTATACGTCTTGTATGAATAGGCACCCCCCCAACAGCCAAACACATCCACCCTGCAATACCCTACCAGGTGTTGCAGAACCCATAACCAGGACCTGGCACAACATGGCCACAAGATGTTAACAGTAAGCCATCTCACCTGTATGATGTCAGGCTGGTATTGTTAACATATCATTCAGTACAGTCTCCCTCCCATAGGAAATGTAATATGTGGAAGCCATCAACATCCCCAGCATACAGATACACAGACACAGATAAGCAGATACAGACATAAATATATATATATATATATATATATATATATATATATATATATATATATATATATACACACACATGTGACTACACATACACATGCAGATATATGTACAGTAAGATACATATGTAGAATGTGCACACAATATTGAACAGCCACTATGCCTACAGTTAACACCTGAAAAACTGGACACTGTATGGGCCACCCATACATATGATAACCATTACCTGCAACATATACCCATAGAGATGTCATAGGAAAGACACCACACACAGGTTTGCAGAAATGGGAAACCTTTAATTGTGTACTATTACAGTTCTATATGCCATGTCATATAGCTGTTCAGACACTGGCAACCATATAAACAGAGCACTGCAACCTTGAAACAGTTACACTAATACAGTAGTCTGTAAAGGTTCACAACTGTTGCTGTTCAGGCCAAGCCCTTCAAATTGTACAATAGTGAAGACAGACTTAGTCACAGGATACCAAACAATCAACAGTATGCAATGCAGGTGTGTAGTTCAGCAGCCTCTATCTACGCTCTGTACAAACTCAGTAGGTGGTAAAGACATTATGTGATCAATTGGGTTGTAACTGTTACATAACAAGACATAACTGACACCATCATGAGCACACCGACAAACAGAACAGTCAGTATGGCAGGAGGCAGTAGGCTTGCATTACCACAATTCATGTAAGTAATGTAAATATAGGTGAAGTATATGGTACTGTACATCTAGATACCTTATGGCAGCTCATCCCTGATACCCCACATTTTGTAACAGCCTAGTTCATTTATGATGCCCCCTAGACTCAATAATACAGGGCCATATACTACTATTACATACACTGGCCTCTGGAGTGCATAAAGGCACACATGTATTGTGTAAGTGACACCCAAACATATATGGCCCCAGCCCCACTGTATGTGTGGGGGATACAACAGCAGTGGACTGATGGCAGCAATGTCAGTGTAATATACTCACAGCCCACTACAGAGCAACCCCCAACACCATGACATATGTGCAAAGTCTGGTATGTAGGTGGAGGACAGAAGCTGGAACACAGGCATATATGTGGAAAACTGTTGCCATGCACTAAGCAAGTTTCTGGTTTTACAGGATAGCCTGCAACATACCCTCAGTACGTACTGTAGCCTTTACTGTACCATAGAAGTACTACACATGTGTAATCATATATATATATATATATATATATATATATATGGCTATCTGGATAAGTATATGTACATATATTTCCATCATATGTCCTGGACATAGAGTGTAGCCCTATCCCAGCCCCTAAAGTTCCAAAGTCATAGTGCAAGGGGATGTCAGGTATGTATAGCAAGTATATTAGTAAACTATGGCTACTGTCATTGGGATTGTCTTCACAGACATGGTGTGTGTGGGAGGTCACATCTGCTTATAACATGTGTGCCATTGGCTACTGTCAGACATCCTAAGGACATCATTGTAAAGTACCGCTGCTAGCATGCATTGCCCCTGTGGACTGCAGCAGAGATATTGGCCAATATATGTGGAAATTCTGACACACCCTGTAGAGTCCAGAAGTATATACATAAGCCCTTAGTGCACAATATGTGTACCATGCCTGACAATATGGAATGTAGACAGCCATGTAGATGGGTATAACACATAATGACTGGTGTACATTTGCCACCAAAGGTTATGCATTCACACACTCCTGTCTGGCCTGACACATAATGACAGCTGATACAGGTGTGCCATGGCCACATACTACCCACTAGATATTGACATACATCTGTACAGCATCCCACTGTTCTGTCTGACATGCATGACTTGTAAGGGAGGCCCGGCAGCAATACATCTGGCAAGTATCTGCACATGACATCTCACTGGGTAAGTACACTAAGCTGCTAGGCATGTAACAATGCACTGTGCAGGCTACAGGCAGACTGGCTCAACACTGGCCTACATCTCCTATGGGGGAATGCACACGTACCTGCATATATAGCAGGCTAAAAAGGCATGTCACAGCACAGGGCAAGATACACCTGTATGAAAGTGCATAACCACAACTAATTTGAACACAGCCACAGGCACATATAGTAAGCTAGCATAATATTACAGCATATGATCTATCTGTTCTACACCATCCTCATATGTGCCAATCACAGACTGACCCTACATATACTGGGCTGCTACACAGTTGAGCTGATGGCTGTCTGTGGTATGGGACATGTGTGTGTATGGCCCTACCAACATGTATGCCAATACGGTACTATACAGTGGGGCAGCATGTAACATCAGATAGCAAGGGAACTAGAACAATGACATCTACCACAGTCTGTACACAGGCTAAAGTACATACTAACAATACACACACTGTCGACATTCACCATAAGTACACACCAGACCTCACTCCTGTACACACATCCACAGAATGTCCAGGTTATGTCATGAAATATAACCCCTACTGTACATAACATGTGTAGCAGTCTGATATATCACTGGCTTGTTATCAGATATGATGACACTAATTATGGTGTACAGCACATATGCACCACTTCCTGCAAGACATATGTACAAAGGTTGAAAGAGGTGTTGCTGGGAGCACAGACACAGGGCCAATATTGACATGTTGTTGTGATAACCTCATACATTTACTGTTGTAACTGGGTTTTTTGCAACATATGAGGGATATGAAGTCGGTAACTGTCACGGCCTTCACTATCTACAGACTGCAATCCTCACCCTACCTTCTGCAGTTATAGCATGTGCCACAGACATTAATAGAGTACTTTTTCCCCAAAGGTGTATTTCAGGCTGAATGATAGGATTGCCATAGAAGGCCATTTGAAACGTATTGTGAGTGACTAGCCTAAAATGCATTGCTCCCTACACAGACAGTGAGACACACACAAAGCATCCACAACCAGCATGTGGGGGTGTAGAAGCCCTGACAGAGGTCTGTATCACACTACAGCATGGACCTGTTACAGGATGTACCACAGGGATTACTGGAGTACGTCTTCCCCAAAGGTGTATTCCACACTGAATGACATCAGCAAGGTTGCCAAAATAGGCCATTTGAAATGTATGGTGAGTGCCTAGTCTAAAATGCATTGTTCCCTACACAGATAGTAAGACACACACAAACTATTCACAACTGCCATGTGTGGGTAAAGGACCCGCAACAGAGGTGTATATTACTCTATAGCATGGGGCTGTTATAGAATGCACCACAGGGATTAATAGAGAACTCCTTCCCCAAAGGTGTATTTTACAAGGAATGACATCAGCAGGATTACCAAAGTAGGGCATTTGCAATGTACTGTGAGGGACTAGCCTACAATGCATTACTCCCTACACAAACAGTGAGACACACACAAACTATCCACAGCTGCCATGTGTAGGTATAGAACTCCTGACAGGGGGTCTATATTACACTACTGCATAGAGCTGTTACAGGATGCACCACGGGGATTACTGTAATATTCCTTCCCTAAAGGTGTATTTCACAAGCAATGACATCAGCAGGATTACCAAAGTAGGGCATTTGAAATGTACTGCGAATGACTAGCCTATAATGCATTGCTAATAAAAAGCAAAATTGCACCAGTCTTACACTCAACCAAGAAACATTTATTGTTAAAAACACAAAGATGTAAGCGCTTTCGCAATAATTTCTACCGCTTCATCAGACAAATAAGTTACAAAAAGGTACAATTCATATATCATTTTAAACAATCAGCTGATGTGCTTAAGCCAATTGCAGAACTTGCAGTACTTAAAGATCTAAAACAACAACTAAAATGTATTCATTAAATGCATATACAATAAAAACATGTTAAACCCATGTTAAAAACAAGGCATAAGCCTCCAAACATTTAAAATGGATGAATAAGCAACATTGAAAGACATCAAAATGTGCAAATTGCAGAAAATAAATAAGATAATAATATTATTATCGTGCACATCTTAAGCTAAGAATGCATAAGACGTTGTGGCTTTAAAAAAGGTTTAAGAGATTTAGCCCCATTTAAACCTGGAGGCCTTTCAGCATTAAGTATACGGATCCATTTCTGTTCAGCACTTTCAGTATATTTGTCAAGGTCATCCCCTTTTATGTTAGAGTGTATAACCTGAATAGCTAAAAATCTGAAGGTGTGAGTATGGTCCGTCTGTCTCACATGATTAGCTAGGGCATTATTCTCTTTTTGGTTATTAATATCTCTTCTATGCTCAATGATCCTGTCCTTTAGCATCCTGTTCATTTTGCCCACATAATATGCATGGCACATTTGGCAGAAAGAAAAATAAACTACATTAGTCATACGGCAATCAACATAACCAGAACATCTAATCGTGAAGTGTCGTGTGGGATGTACATAGACTGTGCTTGTGTAGATATATTGACATGCAGTACATCATCTGCAGGGAAAAGTGCCAGTGCGCATTGAAGAAATGATTCTAATTACACTCATTTAGTTACAAAAATATTGCTTCAAAGATTTGTTGTTCCTAAAGGAGAACAGGGGGGTGTCCCCAACATTATCTATACGTCCTGGTGCTTCATAGAGTAACCTCCAATATCTCTTAATAATGGAGGTATACTCATTAATGTCACTAGAATATTGGAGGGCAACTCTAAAATCATCTTTGGTGGGAAAAGGTTCATTTGACTGTACTATATTGCTAAAGTATGGTCTACATCTGTGGCTCCTCTGTGTCCATGCTTCATCTATAGTAGCAGTAATCTCTGTCTTGGAATAGCCCCTATATAAGAATTCTTGTTGAACAATATCAAGTGCTTGCTGAGCTGCTTCGTTGTCATTATGTAATCTAAACACCCTGTAAATCTGCCCCTTTAACACATTTCTGGGGATATGTCTGGAATGCATACTCTTTTTGTGAAGTAAAGCATTCTTCCTAGTGGGTTTTCTTAAAATGCTACTCTGCACAACCTTTAAATCTGTTTTCTTGACTAATACATCTAAAAAATTAACTTCTGTAGTCGAGTAGTTGTAAGTGAACTTTAAAAAGTCAGTGGTTTTATGCATATCCCTAACAAAGCTTTGAATTTCATAACTGTCACCTTTCCACAACAAAAAAAATCATCAACGAAACGGACATAACACAGAATTTTACCAAAAAATCCATTACTTACCAACAGTAAAGAACATTGTTCCCACATAACCAAAGCTAGATTGGCGTAGCTATTAGCACATGCCATGCCCATAGCTACACAAGTCCTCTGTAAGTAAAACTGATTCTCAAAGACAAAGACAATTTCAAGCAAACTACAAATAAGTGAGATTTTGTTTAAGGCATTTGAAATGTGCTGTGAATGACTAGCCTATAATACATTGCTCTCTTCACAGACAGTGAGACACACACAAAACATTCACAACCATCATGTGTGGGTATAGAACCCCTGACAGAGGTCTATATCACACTACAGCATGGATCTGTTACAGGACACATCACACGGATTATTGGACTACTCCTTCCTCAAAGGTGCATTTCACAATGAATGACATCAGCAGGATTACCAAAGTAGAACATTTGAAATGTACTGCGAGTGACTAGCCTATGATGTATTGCTCCATACACAGACATTGAAACACACACAAAACATCCATAACTGCCACGGGTGGAGATGGAACCCTACCACAGTTATAAATCACACTCCAACAGTACGCAGTTAACGGACACGCTACAGAGATTACTGGGCTACAACCTTCCCAGAGGTGTAGTTCTAGGCAGTGCTGGAGTGCTGCCTATGTCGGATGCACAGAGTACACTACCTATACATGGTTGAGCACAGGTAGTGTCATATTTGGCATCCCTTTTACTGTATGTGTGAGTCAGAGAGAGGTGTCACTCCCTGGGTCTCTACTGTGTCAGTGCATGTGCTATGCATTGCCTCTTTGCCAAGGCCAGGGCATACTGGCCATGCCTCCTTCTGCCTACTGGGGCAGGCTCAGGCTGTTCCTCCTCTGGGTCACTCTGTGCCTGCGCAGGCCTTGGCATTGGTGGGGGGCTATGTGGCCCTGCCCCATGCTGTTCCTGCTGCAGCTGTTTCCACAGGATCACATTATGTAGCATAGCAAATACCATAACAATTTGGGTACATGTAGCTGGTGAATACTGCAAGGCTCCATCGGATGTGTCCAGACACCAGAACCGTGACCTATTGCATCCCAAACACGTGCTCTGTTTTATGTCTGGCCTTTGTGTGTGCCTCATTATGGCATTGTTGTTCAGGTGTGTGTGCATTTCTGATGGGTGTCATCAGCCACGTCTCCAGTGGGTATCCAGCATCCCCACTAGGTGACCCTAGGGGATGTCTACATTGGTAAATCTCTAGTACAGCTGCATCAGATGCCATATGTGGGAATCGTCATAGCTTCGAGGGCAGCCAGCACACACATTTATTATAATGCCCTGGGCATCGCAAACAACCTGGCAGTTGATGGAGGGGATTCCCCTGTGGTTGATGTAGGCCCTACCCTGCTCACTGGGTGGTGCTTTAATGCATATGTACGTGCAGTTTATAGGATCCCCTACCCCAGGGTATTCTGCTATTTGGTGGAAGAGATGCATATTGCTGGTCAACACCTCACGGGTGTTGAGGAAATATACATGCTCACTGGCATGTGCTGACATGGTATCCAGGAACTCGTGGAATACTCTGGATGCTGATGCCTGTGAGATCCCCATGATATCCCCAGTTGTGCTTTGGGAGGTACCTGTGGCTAGTATACCTAGGCCTACACATATCTTGGTGTCCACTGGGATGGGTTTCTCTCAGTCAGTTTGGTGTGTCAGGTGTGGCCAGCACAGCTCAACAATTTGCTGTAGGAAGTCTCTGTCCACCCTATAGTGCTCCACTATCTCTAGCTCATGTAGCCCCTGGGAGGTTACCCTGGGATTGTACACTCTTTTCCATCTCCTCACTGTGGGTTGATCGGCAGCATTCACATCCTCAGCTCCTTCAGCCTCTTGCACAATGTTGTTCTATGTTGCCTGCTGCAGCCCTTCTCATTTTGTAGGTTTGTTTGTTAAAATTTCTCCTCTTGTATACACCGGTGGTGTAGAGTGTAGGAAAAAACAGAGGGGAAGGTGTTTGCTTAGTTTATAGTAGAGTTCTGGGCAGGGCTGGTCTGCTGCCTGTGTAATTGGCTGATTATGATACATTTCACCTGCCAGCTAAGCTAGTTCTCCTTGAATACCTTCCTATTGCTGTTTTCCCTTCCCATTGCCTTCCTGTTTAAGCTCGTGTGTGTGCCATGCAAACAGAGTTCTCATATGTGCACACTGCTGCTATTTCTTGGTTTAACTCCTTTTTTCTTCCTGTAAAACCAGGTGCACAGCTCACACACCCACTTACACTTTGTAAAGACTGCTAGGCAGGTTTCGACACAGCCACTAGCTTAGCTGTGCTACGCTAGGTGCAAACCCAAGCCACTGGGTTCCAGTCCACTTACAGTATGCCTGGCACACCCTCCCATGATGTCACCTACCTCCTAGTCTTGCACTCAGCTATTCATATTCTTACACTGTTAGGACCAGCCTCACATGCTGGGGAATACTGGGATTCACTATCCTTCCCCTCATTTGCATAGGATTGCCTGCTAATGCATAGTTACATGCCTCACACTGAGCCTCCCCCCTTAGCAACCACTATTCACTGGCCAGGTTGTCTTCTGCCTGCCATTGACTTGCATGGCAGAATACTGATTTTAGTTAGAACACTTATTTTAGGTTTATTTTATTATTTTCCCCCTGATCCCGTTTGCGCGCCACTGTCCTATGCTTAAACAGTCGAGATCGGCTTAAAATAAAATAAAGGTTGATTTTTTTTTTATTTTTTGTATTGTTTGCAATGCCAGTGGCCTTATACTTGGCCACTGGCATGCTTCCTCAATGATATGCAGCCTTTATTTGGAGCTGTCATAGCTCCGTTTTGGATTTTGCAGTACTGTACTCGGTTACTAACCGAGTACATTTCTACATATTACGCTAGTCCTGCGTGCCCTGATTCTTGCTTCCTATATGGCAGATTTACCTCATTTGCATGGTTTTCACCTGCAAATGGGGTAATTTGCGTTCAGGGCTTGGAACGTGCAACACTAGTGCTAGAGCGCTCGCACACATCAAAGGAGCACGTATGTTGATCGCTCAGCTGTCATATTGGCAAAATTTCCTCTTACACTAATCATGCATCGCCGTGCAAGCTTTTGAGAATCTGGGTGACTGTGTAGCATTGGTTGAATAGAAGTGCTATATTCAAATAATACACTGCATTCAGATTTTATAGGATTTTGGCTGATAAAAACTGTTGATACCATTAAAATACTTACAGAATTGTTTCTTATTATTAGTATCCACAGCAGTTTTTTTAAACTTATTTTCTTCATTCTAATTTTCATCTTAAGTGATGTTACTAGAAATTGTCTTGTTCGCTATTGTTGAGTGTTTCTTGTAAACATTGCTGTTTTTTTCTACAGTTTATGAAATTCTACATTCCACCATGGAGGAAATTGACTTTTATATGAATTATGCTTGTAAGCAACTGTTAACAATTGTATTTTTTACAAACTCAGTGCAGGAGTCCCTAGTCAGCTAAGTTTGATTAACAGGTGGGATGCTTGACTATTTTTTGTCCCTGTATGACTGCATGATATCAAATTATTGGATCAGAGCACAGTTAAAAAAACTATCAAAACTATCGGATCAAAAAAAAAAAACATCAGTCCTTCAAGGGGTGTGAGGGGGGGCTAGTTCAGCTCTACCAGCTACATATGTATATACATACACATACACACACACACACACACACACACACACACACACACACACACACACATGCAGAAGCAGAGGCACTGACAGATACTCATAGAAATTCACACTCATGTACATATACACAAGCACATAGAGAAAGATGTGTCAACAAATTGCAGCTACTTTATTTACTGTGTACATCTCAAATATCTGATTATGATCAATTAATAAATAAGCAGATAAATAATTGCCACAGTAATATATTTTAATTAATTGCCATTAGAAACACACAGTGTATACCATCACAACTCCACCCACAAATGCAAATACATGCATAAGCATGCCACACACACATGCACCACATCACTTGTATGTGTGCATGCACAAACACATACACAATCACATACACAGAAGCAGAGGCACTGACACACATACACACAAAAATTCACACTCATGCACACACACACACACACACACACACACACACACACACACACACACACACACACACACACAAACACACACATACACACAGATGAGCCAACAAATGTCAGACACTTTAGTGACTGTGTACATCTCAGCTATCTGAATTCGATCAAATTAATGAAAAAAAACATAAATAATAGCCATGATGATATATTTTAATTGTTGTTAAACACGTACAGTGTAAACCATTATAATTCCCCTTCAAATGCACATGCCCACCTACACACACACACAAACAGAAGACACAGATTCAGAAATGGACACAGACACATACACATATGAATGTAACCACTTTACCAAATATGTACAGCACAGATGTCTAATTATTATCAAATAAATAAATTACTACATACAGAATAAGCACAGTAACATATTCCAGCTCATTTCAATCAGAAAACATACAATGCCAGCTGTTACTATTAATTTCCCTTAACTAAGCACTTACACTTACACATGCACACCCACACACACCTACACACACACACACACACACACACACACACACACACACACACACACACACACACACACACACACACACGTACATGCACATGCACACACAGACACACAAAAACACACATGCTCCACATTGAAATACTCATAAATTGTGTACACATTCAAAAGAAGATGTACATTTGCAGTGTTTCTCTTTGAAAAATAACACAATAGACCTTTATCCTTGAAATACTCTGCAATACAAATCTGATACTGGAGGAAGGTTCCAGGGAAGCAGGCATGGCTAATTTGAATTAGCAGTGCTATCAAATATCCACATCTCAGTGCATCTTTTTCCAGTAAGATCACTATAGTAGTATATGCCCAAGCCTTCTTATCACAGTAGTGCTAAAAGGGTTTTTGAATTCCTCCCTCATAATGCATCAAACAATCCTGATAGCAACAGAATTGCACAGTGCATTATATGTTCCTCAGTCTAGGCCTTTGCAATTGTAAAACATTTTCCTTAGTATATTCATGACACACCATCCGGTAACATAACGTTGTCAAGAATTATAACCGTTTTCTTGGATATCTGAAAGACTAATAAGGAAAAAAGATTATACTATACCAAATCTCTCTAAAGATTAAAATGGTCCTAGTTTGAGGCATCAGTCTTTTATTAACTTGGTAAGAATGCTGTCAATAGCTTAGCAAAATATTCTGCCTAACATTTGATGCATATTACAACTGACGGTACTTACGTATTATCGCAACCACATTTTCCGACGTGCTGGACTTTATTCTCTTTTACTCAAACAATGACAAGGAAGTGTAATCAGGAAGGGTAGACTGTAAAAAACTCTTCTGGGATGTTGGTGGTGGCTTTTTAAAATGAGTAAGGGTTCAAATTTGAGGATTTGTGGCTAGCGTGCTTGAAAGACATCAAGCATTGAATTCAGCGAGCGATCCCAGTGGCTGTCTGTATATACGTATGTTGGCCTGCAAGGAGTGTGGGCAGTCATAGCTTATGATGTTAGAAACACACACACACACACACACACACACACACACACACACACACACACACACACACACACACACACACACACACACACACACTTCCAACGAATTAGCTGCTTTTGAGCACACTAGCTAGAAATCCTAACATGTGCAAACCCTTACTAGTTGTACAAATCCACCACCAAGATTGTGTTTTAACACTCTACCCTTCCCAATTACGTTTTTAAGAAGTTAGACTGGGTACTACTTTGCTTTTCTTTCCTGATGCTTTCTGTTCTCAGGGCAAAGGCTGAGAATGCGGAACACGTTTTAAGTGGAAAGTTGGACTTTCTTAATTGACATCTTGAGATGCTGGTAGCAAATGGGGAAACCTATTTTTCAAACCTTATTTTTTCAGCCATTGAAGTGAAAAAACATCCTAAAAACAATAACACATTAAAAAAAACACATCTTTGAGGTTTTCTCATACTCTATTGGTCCCAGTTGACACAAGGAGAAGCAACCAGCATCAGGGCGAATATGTTGTTGCAATAATACGTAAGTACCCAACTGACTTTGAAATGTTTATGGATTGTGCCATATTTCTTACCGGAAGCATTTGTAAATACCTAGCAGAAACTTTTGTGTATAAAGTTGTCTGTTTATTCCTTTTTGAATGTAAACCTATTTCTCTTTGTTTCTCTCCTAACTTCTGGCCTGTGTTTGAAATGAGTACTCTTTTAGATTAGCCTTCAAAATGAGTTAAACAAAAATGAATGAATGAATGAATGAATGAATAAGTTAAAAAACAAAAATAAAATACATATTCTTCTAACTACATTCTGTCTTATCAGTGACTAATGTTGTAATGAGACTATACACTTCTGCATGACAGGGATACAACAATGTAAACACATTGATTGCATGCCTTGGTCAAGTCTTGCCTGTACTCCTAAATAACAGGAGTACTCAAAGTCAATTTAAAAGGCAAAGTACACATCAACAAAGTCATACATTCAAAGTACTTTTGTTGCTGTTTAGGGACTCTGAGACTAAATTCCTGTGGCTTCATTCTGATAATGGCAGAAAAGTCAATAAAGCTGAAGGACAGAATTAAAGATAACAAGCATCATCACCTGCTTATTAGTGCTGTTACACAGCAATTAAAATAACAATTAAATAGCAAATAATGAATGCTAAACATTGTTATCAGCATGCTAATACATAAAAAGAATGAGGTTAGCCTAGGTATGCTCAGTACTGTCAGAAATTACATGGCACTATAATTTTCCAGTATAATTTATTTGGCATAAAAATTGTATGTATCACACAATACTTTTCTAAATGTAGGTTAAAGAAGCAGTGTTAATACTTTAGAATCTTAACCTTCTTTTATCTGTATAATGCAGTATGTCAGACTACTGTTAGTTTATCATTTGCATAAAGATTTCCTCATATCACCATGTAAACACGCACTTTATTTGCGCTCTACAATAAAAAGCATACGTGTGCACCCCAGTTTTGTCAATTGCAAACATGCCTACTCCTCTTCTGGATTGGGGAAGGGTGATGGAGGTTATACAATCATTATGCACAGGTTTTTATCAAGAAATCTCAATCATTTTGCATTTATTTGTTTAAAGATCAGCTAATGATAAGCTGATGCATTCAAAAAAAAATAATATATATTTACTATCATTTTATTGAAGTGAACTTGGTTGAATGTTCTCATCATCAACTCACATCTGCTTAAAGTCACATTGCCGAATTCCCATATAGCCGAAATACATTCTGAAATTGGTCTTGGAACAAGCATTAACATGGATCAAAATAGGGGTGTGATTTGTACTTCAGAAATATCGGAGTTCGACGTTGTTAAGGTTTGAGTCTCAGACTTCATGCAAAGTGGATTCGATTGAGTTTACTTCAGTAAAATGATAGTAAACCACATATATATATATATATATATATATATATATATATATATATATATATATATTTATATATAGATAGATATATATGCGTCTACTTTTTTCATTGAAAGCTCATTTCACTGAATTTGAATTCACCCTGAC